>NC_056754.1:24350834-24505834 GCF_018687715.1 Carya illinoinensis | reverse complement strand
AAAATCATCTAATCAATGGCTAGTTAATTAGAAGCAATAAACTCAGAATAAATCAGATAAACAAAGAAAGAATTGTATTAAATTAGCGTAGACAATCAAGCATAGTTCAGAAATAGGTTACATCGTTTTTCTAGAATAAAGAAAATTTAGCTCATGCTAGAAATGGAATTCAACATAAACGAATTCACCATAATTGTTCTGAGAAGATTGGAAGAAAATAAATACTGAAAAATCCTCCTTGCAGCTCAAGGGAACGATTCAACGCTTTTCTCCCGTCCGTGCTCGTGTATGATTCCAACGTACGTGCAATAATTGGAATTCCCTCTCCAAAACAGATGATTTGAATCCCTCTAGCTATGTTTTTCTGTCCCAAAAAGTGTTCTCCAGTCAAAAAGTACGGCCATAGGGTGAAAAATCCCTTTTTATATCGTCTGAAGGCGGAAAACCCTGGATCTGTCAAAATACGATGTTCGCTCGAGCGGGGTGTCAAGCGCACGTTGAGCGTTCGACTCTACCTGAGTTCGCTGGAGCATCCTATCAAGCGCACATCGAGCGTTCGACTCTGCCTAATTTCGCTTGAGCGGCCAATGTCTTCGCTCGAGCGATCTTTGTTTTTCAGCAACCCGCTCGAGCTCGCTGTCGAGCGGCAGTCGAGCGTTTGAATCTGCCTGAATTCGCTCGAGCGGCCAAAAGCCTCCGCTCGAGCGAACTTGTAAAATCTGCAATACGAAATTTTTGCAAGTTATCACCACATCAGACATTACACGTAACAAATACAAGATACACCCACAGACAATCATAAGCTCACATAACCCCCTTTCAAAATTGTTTCTCCCTCTTCGAAGATACTCTCAGTCCATCTCCTGCCGACGCCCACCTCAGACCATCTCTTGTCGGCGCCCACACGTCTCATTCTGATGCCGACAGTTCCTGGAAACTCTCTGCAATAGAGCCCATGATAGCCTAAGAGATCAATTTACTCTCTCCAACATATCAATTTATTGGGGTAGCAATAACTTCATCAAAAAGTAGCAATCACTAACATCCTTACTGATAAAAAAAAAAATACTTTTAAGTAAAAATGAATTATCTAGGCATTCCGCACCGTATTTCCAGATTTTGTGGTTTCTTCAACCAAAAGCTCAGCAGAAGACATTAACAGATCGGTTAGCCTCTCTTTTTCAACAAAATCATGCTCAAAACCGCTCCACTCAACGAAAATGGAAGAAGAAGATGAGAAGAAATAATTTTTTTTACTTACTATTCCGTCGCGAAATAAGATGAGAGCTCCCGGGGCCGAGAGTGGCAGTCGTTTCACCACCACCGTTGCATAATGGGGCGGCCGTCACAGAATGGGGTGTGCTGCGAGGGGCTCCGATTTCTTTTGTTTTGGGAGGGTTAGGTCACACAGAAGAGAGAAGGAGAAGGGGGGAGGGCATTTTTCACTTTTTCATTGTATGCATCTCAGACACACAGTTAAATGGGTTTGCCTCATACGTGGCATCGCAGGGTTGGTGGGCTGTTTTTAAGCTCTTATAAGCCCAACTGGCTCTAAGGTATTCTCTAATAATTTTTATGTCTATTAACCTTTACAAAAAGGTGGTCCAATTATAATGGTTAGCATACTAAAGAATGCCAAACTAATATTCTATTCTTGTTCCTTTCTATTTTACATTTTCATTAGTTTAGTTCTAAACATTAAACTTTCAAGATCATTTTCATATGAGCAGTGCTTGAGCTCGTTCCCAAGAAAAGCATTTTCTTTTTCATTCATTTTTTATATTCTTAAATATTTTTTTTTAAACAATAGAAAAATTCACATCACTAAAATACTTCCTTAATTATTAAGTAAAAAAAAAAAGGAACCACGACACAAATTTGAGACCCACATTCGGTGGGTTTAGTATTTATGTTTTCATATATACAAATAATAGGCAAGAGCCTTGCAATAAAAGAAATCTATATATGAGTTGGGAAGATCAATTTTATAAACAAAACAAATTTCATCTTCATAAAACATGTTTACTATCTTCTTGATAGCCTGATCAGGTGTGAAACAATTACATGCCCCCAACTAACAAACATTAAACTTTACAATGGTTGTGTGTGTGTGTATATATATATCTCTCTCTCTTGACTTAACTTGTTGAAATCATATTTTCATTCACATACCTATCATTGATTTACTACCTTTGCTACTACTGATTTAATAATTATTTTTTATGTTTGACAAAACTCTAAAACACCTTCAAATTGTTTAGTTCATTATCATATTAACAATTTTTATTTTTTATCAATGATTCTAATCTTAATGAGTAGTTCTAATTGATATACATTTTAAAAGATTATAATTTTCTGTATAAAAAATGCAACAATACTTTCATGTAGACATACATGCCTTGCAAAGTCCAACTGACATGTTGCTCTGGATCACCGAATTAACTAGACCAATTAGATTGACGCATTGCTTGAAAATTCCGAGTATCACAAGAAAATAAATCTTACTTGGGATCACCAAACAGGCCGTCTAGTTAGACGGACACATTGCTCGGTAATTTCGAGAATTGCAAGAAAATAAATCTTGCTCCAGATAATCGAGCAAGGAAGTTTTGACCGACTCATTGTTTGGAAATTTCCGAGTGTCACAAAAAAATAACCTTTGTGATCCCGAACAAGCTAGTCCAGTCCAACGGACGCACTAATTGGCGGTAGACACATTGATCGGTAATACCGAGCATCACAAGAATTTAATCCTTGTTCTAGATCACTGAAGAAGGCGAGTCTGATTAACATTGCTCAAATTTCAAGTATCGTAAGAAAATAATCCTTACTCAAAATTACCGAACAAATCCAATCCAATGAACACTGCTTGAAAATTCTGAGCATCACAAGAAAAAATAGCCCATGCTCGAGATCATCGAACAAGCTGACCAGCTGACCAACGTACTGCTCAGTTACACCATCTTCAACGGGGAGTACGTGGAATCTTTACTAGTGCTTATATAATTGGTTATATTAGACCTGTTACCTTCAAATCAATGGAGGTGTTTAATTTATTCAGTTAATCTTGTCTAAAAACTTGATCGTCTTATCACCAGCCAACAAGAATGATAATCAGACACAAACATTTTCAAAACTGTACATACGATATTTTTAGAGTAATTGCCAATTACATGAGTTCACAATTTAAGTAATTTCGCATCAACCAAACGGTAGATGCAGTCTACAATTTCTCTCAGCGACTACCAGCTCGGCCTTACATTTCCGGCCACCGCCATGCAAGCCATGTACAAAGTGCACCGTATAGATTCTCCGAGAACTCGTTATCGCGTACTCGTGCAGTCACTTCTTTCAGTCTAAGATGACCAAGCCTCAATAGGGACCCCAACAGCTCAAGTACATTACTTTTCTCAAAGACTCTTCTGACTTCTTCATTTGCTCCTCTCTTACTTTGCTTGAAACCACTGCAGAAGTTGAAGAGGAGAGGCTCTTGGCCTGAGACAACGACCGGAGAGGATTCCTTGTATTTTGCTGAGCGGATCTAAAAATATAATCCCATCTGCATATACCCATCTGGTCTTTCATGGCCTCCACAACTCCTATGGTGGCTGCTACAATAGCTCTGCTTGTGGAACTCATCATCTTCACCTCTTCACGTACAAGACTGTTCTTTGCTCTTGAAACTAAAGAAAAACGAATTGCAAACTGTGCAGAAAATAAAACTGATTCAAGAAGGATATATATGTGCTCGATGTAGCAAACCATATGAAGCAGCCTCTTTTTTATATAGGGAGAGAGTGATGGGAAGTAGGCTGTAGGATATTTGATAAGGAGATAAAGGTTTGGGAAAATCGTTCAACCATACCATTTGCTGGTGGTTTTGGAGTCTGAGGAGCCAATGGCTTTGATCGTTTTTTTCCCAAATACGACAATTAAGGACTCAATTTCTGTCACTTCCGATAATCATTCTGCCCACTTGAGTCACTACTTCCTAATGCGCACGCTGTTTTCCAAAATAAAACCAATTCATCCAAAGAGATTTGGATGGGAATAAAGAAAGGGCAGCACTGCAGCTACGTTTCCTATCGAGTAATCCTCCCCATAAGTGCATTCTTCTCTTTCTTCTTCTTCTTCTTCTTCTTCTTCTTCTTCTTTTTTTTTTTTTTTTTTTTTTTTTTTTTTTTTTTTTTTTTTTTTTAAATACTTATTTTTTAATAATAATAATAATAAAAATATTTTTTAATAATATTTAAAAAAATAAAAAAATAAAAAAACTATCGAAATCCTTCCTCAGAACTCATATCATTTTCCATAAACAAAGGCCAGTTGTCTTCTTCAAAATTGAGGCCCAAACTCTAGGGGATCAAATATTTTATCTTTGAATAATAGTTTAATAATAAATTTAAAAATTAATATGATTTGATATAATATGTGAAATTATAAAATTATTTTTATTATAGAATAAATTTAATAAATTACGTAAAATCACAATCAATTTTTAAATTTAATTTTAATAATCTCATTTATCTATTTCTCTTTATCTTTTTATTGCCCAGCTGAAAAGTAAAGTTTTCGCGAGTTGCCACCTCATCCTCTTTGTTATACGTGTCTCTCCGAGTCTATGGGGTTGGGTAATGGAATTGAGATTCTCTATATCTTATAAGAACGTTTTAAATTAGGGATCGGAGTGAATACATAAAATAAATATCACAATACTTATAATTAATTATCTGAATGAATTTTTGATAAAATTAAATATTTATTAAATACAATGTGATCATTCTCACACAATAATTATCCAATTATAATTTCTATGTGAATAATTTAAAAATATTGATATTTTTATGATTATTTCGTTATTTATCATACAATCAATCGATATAGTTTTAGTTCATTAATATTTTTAATTTGAAATTTTTCATAATTTTCCTTCATTAAAGTAAAGTTATACAAAATCATGTAGTATTATAGATATATAATTATCCATAATTTTTTTTTTTAAATGTAAAATAGGATTTTGAATTTCACAATCATTAGACAAAAATAACTCATTTTGTGATACCCTCATACGATAAAAATAAAGTATATGATGTATGAGATCCCACATTACTTGAGAATGAGAAGTTCTTACTCTTTATAATGTTTCAATGGGGCTTTAACTGTATCATTGACTAATTCTTTTGTTGTTTAGGCCATATAGTTTTGGCATTCTATTGGGACATTACAGTTGGTATTAGAGACTGGTTTAAGGTTCTACAAACTATAATATATGAGGTTTTGGATATGGTGGGTTTGGGAAGTAACTTTCGATTTGAGGTGTAGAAATTTGAGTACTAAGAGACGATCATATTTGTATTTAAGGTTTTAGAATCTGACAGGCATTTGGGAATATGTTTTAAGAAATTTGAGGTTTTAGATTTTGTGAATTTTAAGAACCGATTTTCATGACATGTAAGGTTTTAGATCCAGAAGACTTATTTGATGGACTGTAGAAAATGATTTTGATAAGATTTAAGGTTTAGATTTTATAGGTGTAAATAAGCTTGATTAAAAGCCAGGTTTGAGGTTCCGTAGACTCTAATGAGGTCGTGAATTTATACAAACTTTAGGAAATAATTTTTAGAATTGGGGTTTAGAATTCTACGGACTTCAGGAATTAGATTGTTAATTCGTGATATATAGATTAATTGGTAGTTACATTTATGCACAGTTTTTTTTTTTTTTTTGTCTTTTCATTTGAAACGTTTAACCAAGGATGAGTCTTCTAGGATGGCTGCTCGTCATCATGTTCGAAATCTTGGGTTTTAATTACGAAGCAAGTGATCAAATGGAAATTTACAGAAATTACCTGATTATTTTATAGGTGATGTTTGATATCCTCTTAACGCTGTTGTAAGAAAATTTAAAAAAGATAAGAAGTTCAAATAAGCGGGGTTCTTATATTAGATTTCGCATAAAATAAATGAGATTGATTTTGAATATATGCATGTTTATTTTGAAAAGAAATATGAAAATAACCTCAATTATGTGTTCTGTATATGCATAAAATCTGTATAAGAGAAATTATTATTTTTCTTCATGACTGGTATAGACATGAGCTAATTTTGTGTATTCTGTTTTCTGAACTATGCTAAAAGAGCGAATATGAAATTTATAAAAATCTATGCATGTGATATGAAGATGTTCTAAATATGTTTTTGAATATGTGAAATGATTTAAATTTATTTCAGTACTCTGTTTTGATATGATGTGGCTTTTAAAAAACTTTTAGCATGACTATCTAATTCTATTATGACTCTGATTATAATTCTGATATGGTGATTCTAATTCTATTTTGCTCTGATATATGGCTCTGCCATGGATGATAATAGTGGTCTCTGGCCCTGTCACATGATATAATAGTGACCTTTGGCCCTGTCACGGGATACAATAGTGACCTCTGACCCTATCACGGGATACAATAGTGACCTCTGATCATGTCATGAGATATAATAGCCTCTGGCCCTACCATAGGATATAATAGTTTTCTCTGCTCTGAGTGCAATTGCTTTGGTAATATGGTGATTTATATTCTACTTGACTTTCTGCAAAATGCACAATCCTACCATAGGGTTAAACATGATCTTTGTTCTAATATGATGCTTTATATGATATTATAAGATGGAGATGTTTAGTCATGTTGTGCCAAATGGGTCTTTGAATATGAAAAGTTGGTTTTTGAATATGAATAGTTTAGAATGTCGCTCTGATTTTCTGATAATAAGTATTTTTGAGATTTTTGTATTGAAACTGAAATATTTTGTTTCTGCATTCTGAACTCTATGAAAATGCTTATGTTTACATACTAGTATATATTTTCTGCTTACTAAGTTGTTGATAACTCATATCTTATCTCTACAATATTTTTTAGATGAAGCAAATGTTTAGATTGATGATTGAGAATAGAAAGCAGGTACAAGATTGCTAGTGTAGGGAATAAGTACTAAGATAATTAAAGTGAAACGCTTTGGGCAGGTGCCTCCTATGAGGAGCTGTTGTCTGAGACGAATAGGGTGCTCCCACTTAAGGGGTTTATCAAGGACTAGGTTTTGATGCAATGTAGAGGATAAAACCGAATTGCTCTCCTCTCTCTCTCTCTCTCTCTCTCTCTCTCTCTCTCTCTCTCTCTCTCTCTCTCTCTCTCTCTCTCTCTCTCTCTCTCTCTCTCTCTCTCTCTCTCTCTCTCTCTCTCTCTCTCCCATTCCCGCTCTCAATTAGCACCCTGTCAAACTCGATTTCCCCTTTCCTCCTGATCTCCCCTTCCCTCCCGATCTCCCCTTCACCAACTTGCGAGATAATGGTCCTGGGTTTAGTGCAGTGAAATTTTTTCATGCAGAAAAAAAGTCCATACTAATCTTTCAATTATTTGAATCTATTTTCCTGATCATTTTACCCTTTTTAGGATATGCATCCTTCACTTTCTTAATCTATTTTACTCGTTTTCTAAATCGTCATTTGCTCTCAATTTAACAGAATTACTTTATTAGTTTAGTCTTTCACATCCCAACAACTCTTCTTTCATCAAGAAAGCCAACAAATTCCTTTCGGAGGTCTATAAAACAGAAGTCTTTAAGCATACTAAGAATAATAAACAACTATAACAATAAATATATGGGAATTTCCATTTTTGCTCTTTATTTCAGTATATTCAATATATTCTCATTTTAGCTCAACTGCTCTCCAATTAAATCCAAGCCCACAACCAGGAAAGACAACCCTTGGAACAACAAGAAATAGAAATGAACTCCATGTGTCAATAAGAGGCTCTTGACAGATGCAGTGACTAGAAGAAAAACAAGCGCAAGTTCCTTCATGTAGAGCTTATTTCTCTTCTTCACAGAAGGGACGTTTGCTCAACAATTCTAAACCAGATTCAGAAAGCCTCATGAGGATCTCCTTTTCACCTGAAAACATGGATCCCTTCTCAGAAAATGCCAATAAATCTTATTCAGATGATCTACCTGTCTTCTTGCCAATATTACGGTTTCAGTTTCATGGAGCAGAGAGAGAGAGAGAGAGAGAGACCTGGGACGCAAAGAGACCTGAGACAAATGCAGAGACAGAGAGAGGAGGGGTTTTTGGTTTGAGGGAGACGGGGAGAGAGAGGAACAAGGGAGGGGCTTTCACGACAGAAAAGTGAATCCCCTACTGCGCGGCTTTGAGATTTAAAATTATAACCTTTACGTGGCACTACATTATAGGTCTCCGATAAATGAAGCTTATAGGAAGCTCCGGTGAAAAGTTATTCTCATAATTAAAAGGTCATTATTGCTAGTGTAGGGAATAAGTACTAACAATTATTTTAAGCCTTGAGTTGTCGTGTATTTATGATTATGGAGTCTTTGAAAGTGGATGGGGATGGAGATATGTTTATGGAGTCTTTGGTATATTTATTAATATTGTGAAAAAGGATTTAGGCGACACATTTGCATCCCCAATTTCTTTTCGCCCACATTTTATTTTCCCGCGGTATCTTCCATATATAGCACCGCCAGAGGGCTGGAAAACTCAGCTCGAATGCAAATGAAATGTCCACAACATATATAGACACTGCCATGAATAGACAAGCATGAGGGTTGGAATTATATATAGTTCAATTCCAATTACCTTTCTTAAAGAAAATCTTATTGATCAATATTCTTAAATGCCTCTGTTTTTTTTTCTTGCCTTATTAGCTAGTAAGGCAAGAAAAAACCACCTTGTTCAAATGATTATTGATCTTCTTGTGATTGAATATTGTCGATTTTTTCATCAGTGTTCTTGGAATTTTATTGGAATGAACGAGTTCTTTCGTACAAAGGTGCTAGAGAAGAAATCGATTTGGAGTCTTGGATTTCTTGTACATGTGCAACGAATGAGTGGGTCTCTTCTGAGGATCATAACGTCATTATGTTTGAGTCTTCAGCAATTTTGTGTGATCTTAACATTTGCATTTTTTGGTTACGGTATGGTCAGATGATCATCTCTTCTCATCATGGGGTGGTTCTTGATGGTGGTGTGCTTGGACCGCTCATTCATGGTTTGTTTAATGATAAATGACTGAAAATAAAGGAGACAAGTATTTATGTGGTACTGAAGTGTCCGGCCAGGGGTCATGGGTATAAAATCCACTATAAGTTAAGTTTAATTTATACAAGCCCTCAATCCTCACCAAGCTCTTTTAAATTACTTCCATAGAGTTATAAATGATGAATCCTCTGGGAGCTCTTCCGTACCCTTTTTCCCATCCATCCATTCTTCTCTCCAAGTAGATCTGAACTTCTCTCCATGTGTTGTCGCTTTCTCTTTTAGTGATAATCAATTTTTTATGTTTGTCGGATCTTCTCTCCCTCTTTTTCACCCTAACATAGTGGGTATTAATCTTCAGTGGACTTCGGTGGCGTAACACAAGTGTACTCGTTCTACCCTCAACACATTCTACGTAGTAGCTAAATATTCGAAGTTGTTTTAGCTATGAAAAGTCCTCTTTCGCGTTACGGCCTATAGGTGAGAATTGAATTGAATATTAAAATTGGTGATAGCTAAGTTAAAATATATTCACTCGCTTTATCTGAGTATTCTTTTCTTTTTTTTTTTTTAAATGAGAATACTTGCATTAGCAATAATCAAAGAATACCAGACTTGTGAAAAGAAACATAAGAGCTCCTTCCTCCATCCAAACAATTTCAATTCGGTATCTAAAGAAAGAGCTAACTGTGCAGTATGATGAGCTGATTGGTTTCCTTCTCTTCTAACAAAAGAGAACTTCCATCTTGAGTGCATTAACTTAGCTTGCCTAATATCCTCAATGATCTAACCTGGCCATATATGGAGAATACGAATCCATAGCATTGACTGCATCAGCAACTGCCTTTGCATCTCCTTCAAACTCAACAGTCTCAAAACCCAGTTCCATGCATAGATTAACTGCTCTTAAAAGGGCATAACACTCAGCTAAGAAGACAGACGTTACAATGCTTCTTTGAGCAGCTAACACCACCTGAATATCCCCTTTTGAATCTTGGATTATAATGCCTATTCCCATCTTGCTGAGTTTTAACGTAACTTGCATCAAAGTTTACCTTTAGCCACAAGCTTGCAGGAGCTTTCCAGTAAACCAACCCAGCATCTGATTGTAATCTCTCAGGCCTGATAGCAGCTTCTGATATGGCATTGGAAAAGACATCTTAAAACAAATGCAAATGCCAATGTATTTATGGAAAACACCAAGAGCTTATCAGAGTGATGAAGGAGAAAAACTGAAATGAATTGTTTTCTGTATATTCATGTATCGATTTTTGTACAAGAGGGTTTGCTCTTTATAGACTTACATACTGTCACTAGCTTACAAAATTCTGCAATATGTACATACTACCACTACCCTACACACACTGCTTTTACAGAAATGAAAATGGAATACAAACAAAAGGACATGGTCTGGACATGGCCTACATATAGGACAAAAACTTTTATTCCTCAGAATTCCTTTCCCATTTCCTTACACGATTGTTTTTCCTCTCTTTGCTGACCTGCCATCCAATGGTAATGCAGGTGATGATGACTGTGTCTCTTGGTTCTCCACCTCAGCAGCTTCATTGATCTTCAACAGCCCCCCGCAAGATGGAGAGTAGATATCTACTACTCCCATCTTGGACATGCAAGAGTAAAAGCTTTGTGAGTCCAAGGCCTTGGTTAGTATGCCTACCACTTGTGATTTGTTGCACACATGTTCTGTAATGATACTCCCTTCTTGTATTTTGTCTCGAATTAGGTGGCAGTCAATCTCTATATGCTTTGTCCTCTCATGGAAGACAGGATTGGTGGCTATATACAGAGCTGATTTGTTATCACAGTATAGAAAGGCTGCTTGAGAATGTTCAACATGTAAGTCCTCAAACAAGTACTTCAACCATGTCAATTCACAGCACACATTGGCCATGGCCCTATACTCTGCCTCTGATGAGGACCTGGGAACAACCTGCTGTTTCTTGGACTTCCAAGACACTAATGATTCACCAATTAACACACAATAGCCTGTCACAGACCTCCTACTATTAGGGCAAGTTCCCCAATCTAAATCACTAAATCCATGTAGCTGTAATTTTGAATTTCTTGGATAGAATAACCCTTGACCTGGTGCCCTCTTGATGTACCTTAAGATTTTGTGTGCTGCATGTAGATGTGGGACCCGAGGGCTCTCCATAAATTGGCTTAATAACTGGACTACATATGAAAGATCAGGCCTAGTTATTGTCAAGTATAGTAATCGACCCACTAACCTTCTGTACATTGTTGGTTCTGGAAGTAGCTCCCCTTCCTCCTTGCTTAAATTGATGTTTTGATCCATAGGGATCCTAGCAGGTGTAGATCCAATGGTTCCTGAATCACTTAGAATATCCAGAGCATATTTTCTCTGGCATATGTGAATCCCATCCTCAGTCCTGGCCACCTCAATTCCTAGGAAGTATTTCAACTTGCCTAGGTCTTTGATTCTGAACTTTTCATGAAGGGAAATCTTGAGGTAGTTGATGTTGTCAATGCAATCACCAGCTACTATAATATCATCCACATATACCAAGATGGCTGTGAATGAATCCTTAGTCCTTTTGATGAACAAGCTGTAATCAGCTTTAGATTGAGTGAATCCCTGCTCAAAAATGAAGTTTGAAAGCTTGGAGTACCACTGCCGTGATGCTTGTTTTAGTCCATATAGACTTTTGTTCAATTTGCACACTTTCTTGCTATCTACATCACAATACCCAGGAGGAAGTTCCATATAGACTTTCTCATCTAATTCACCATGCAAAAATGCATTGTTTACATCGAATTGGAAAAATCCCCATCCCTTTATTGCTGCTACAGCTAGCAGTGTTCTGACAGTGACAAGCTTGGCCACAGGTGAGAAGGTTTCATGGTAGTCTAATCCTTCTTGTTGGGTATATCCCTTTGCTACCAACCTTGCCTTATATCTCTCTACACTCCCATCAGCTTTATACTTCACTTTATATACCCATTTGCATCCAATTGCTTCCTTATCAAGTGGTAAATTAACTAAGTCCCAAGTGTTATTGAGTTCAAGAGCTTCTATTTCAGCTTTCATAGCTGTGCACCATTCCGGTGAATTTTGGGCTTCTTGATAAGTTTTGGGTTCTGTTTGAGAGGTAATGGAAACAACAAAAGCTCTATGCAAATTGGAAAGCTTTTCATATGAAATACTATCACTAAGAGGGTAAGCATTACCTGATGGACTCTTGCCTTTCTGTTTGTTCAACATTTGAGATGGGTGAAGAGAAGAGACTTGTTGACATATGAAGTCCTGCAAGTGGGTAGGTGTTCTTCAATTCCTTGTTGACCTCCTAGGCAAATGAGTGATTGGTGTTATATTTGATGGATGGTGATGAGTGGGAAGATCTTGAGGGATAGTTTCTGACTCGATTTGAGGGGAAGTGTCAGAAACTTCTTGTTCAGAGATGGCATTTTGAGAATTTGCTTCTGCTTCTTGAGAAATATTTGGAGGAGTTGTGACAGATTCTGTAAGGATGGTAGGGATTTGAGTGAAACTGATATTGTTTTGGTTTGATTGCTCATGAGTTTTTGTAAGGATCTCATTTTTGTAAGGGAAAACATTTTCATAGAAAATCACATTTCTAGAGATGAATGTTTTCTTGGTTTCAAGATCAAGCAAAGTGTATCCCTTAACTCCAAAAGGGTTCCCTATGAACACACACCTTTTTGCTCTAGGGTCGAATTTATGCCTTCCATTGACAATAGTGGTGGCAAAGGCCAAGCAACCAAAAACTTTAAGGTGTGTGTAATTTGGGGCTTTGTTAAAAAGGATTTGATATGGACTTTTATTACTCAGTACAGGTGAAGGTATCCTGTTTATCAAATACACAACAGTCAAAATACAATGATTCCAATATCTCAAGGGGATTCCACTTTGAAACCTGAATGCCCTTACTGTGTTTAAAATATGTTGGTGTTTTCTTTCCACTACAGCATTTTGTTGAGGTGTCTCAACACAGCTCCTTTGATGTATGATGCCCTTTTTGAGATAAAAATCCTTCATGTTAAACTCTCCCCCATTGTCACTTCGAATGATTTTTATTTTGGTCTCAAATTGAGTTTCTATCATAGCACAGAAACTCTGAAGGGTTGTGGTGGCATCAGATTTTAGCTTTAACATGTAGGTCCAGGTACATCTACTGAAGTCATTTACAATAGTCAGGAAATATTTTGATCCATCACTGCCAATCTCACTGCAAGGGCCCCAAATGTCACAATGTAACAGTTCAAAACATTTTTCTGTTTTGTGCATGCTTAGAGGAAAAGGTAGTTTGTGCAGTTTGGCTAGAGGACATATGGAACAAGGTTTCTCATTAGGAATTTTGGAAAAATGAACTTCACCATCTATATTAGAAACTGAGTAGGAAGAATGTCCTAGTCTATAGTGCCAAACATCAAAGTTTTGGTCATTGCTGGTGACTGAAGCAGAAATAGGAAAAGAGGAGAGTGGACTCATTTTTCTCAAGGTATCTGACAAGGCTGAGGGAGAGACCTCCCCTTGCAGCATGTGGTACAGCCCCTGCCTCACTTCACCCATGCCAATCATCTTCCAAACTGAAAGGTCCTGTATGTAGCAGAAATGAGGGAAGAAAATTAAACAACAATGAAGGGTTTGAGTTAATTTTCTGGCAGAAATGAAGTTGAAAGTAAAGTTAGGGACACAAAGAACATCCTGAAGGGTTATGTAATTTGTAACTTTTGCTGATCCTATTTGAGTAGCAGCAGCAGTATGACCATTAGGTAGAGCAACAGAAAAAGAAGTTTGTGATTGAATTGATGAGAATAGTGAAGGAGAACAGATCATATGGTCTGTTGCTCCTGTATCAATGATCTAAGGCACATTCAATTTATTTGAATGCTTGGAGTTAAAAGCAGATAAACATAATGAGGGTATACCAGAAATTTGATGAACATTCTCATCAGAAGATGAAGATGCCAAAATGCTTTGGACATTGTTGGCTGAGGGACTTACTGCTGGTTTGAGCAAAGCCAGAAGCTGTGAATATTGTTCTTGGCTTAAGGACACTTGAGACTTGTCATTTTCCAAATCATGTGCAGAAGTTGAAGATGCAGTGACTTGATTTGTTGAAGATCTATTCCTTCTATCAAACTTGTGAGTTGGTGGATATCCATGCAGTTTAAAACACGTATCTGCAGTATGACCTGGTACTTGACAATGAGAGCAAACTGGTTTGTTTGGGTTAGCCTTAAAGCATCATTCTAGAGAGTGTCCTGTAATTTTGCAAAAAGAGCAATAGTATCGATCCCTTTTTTGTGCAGAAAAGTTTGGTTTACCACCTTCCTTGTAGTTGCCTCGAGTAAACAGTGCCATAGAGTCATGGACAGATCCTTCAGTGGATATTTCCCTTCTTTTCTCTTCTTGTTGTATTATGGAATAAACCTCATTAAGGCTAGGAAAGGGTTTGATTAAGAGAATTTGTGCTTTGATTCCCTTATAGGAATCATTCAAACCCATTAGGAATTTCATAACCCAATCCCTTTGTTGGTTTTGCACAACAGTTTTCAAGCCCCCACAGCTACAACTTGGAATTGTCTCATAGTTCAAAAGCTCATCAAGTAAAGTTTTGAGTTCGGAGAAATAAACACTTACAACATCTTGGTTTTGCATCAGCATAGTTACAGCTTGTTTGATCTCAAAGATTCGAGGTGCATTTTGTTGTGAAAAACGTTGCTCTAACTCAAGCCAAAGTTCATGTGTTGTTTCTGCATATACTGTGCTGCATTTGATATCAAGGGCCACGATATTTTGCATCCAAGTGATTACAACATCATTGCAGCGCAGCCAATGTTCCATGAGAGGGTCATTTGGGTCAGTTGGCTCACATAGGCTTCCATCAATGAAGCCAAGCTTATTTTTGATTCTCAATGCTCTCTTCATTGATCGAGCCCATGAGTAATAGTTACTAGCATCCAAGCTATGAGTAACAAGCATGGAGCCAGTCCCATCATTTGTGCCAATATAGTATGGACTGCTTGGATGGGTAGGGTCTTTGGTTGGATTTGAGTTTTGGTTTTGGTTGTGGCTTTCTGAACTGTGTTCCTCCATAGCCTAAGCTCTGATACCATAAAACAAATGCAAATGCCAATGTATTTATGGAAAACACCGAGAGCTTATCAGAGTGATGAAGGAGAAAAACTGAAATGAATTGTTTTCTGTATATTCATGTATCGATTTCTGTACAAGAGGGTTTGCTCTTTATAGACTTACATACTGTCCCTAGCTTACAAAATTCTGCAATATGTACATACTACCACTACCCTGCACACACTGCTTTTACAGAAATGAAAATGGAATACAAACAAAAAGACATGGTCTGGATATGGCCTGCATATAGGATAGAAACTTTTATTCCTCAGAATTCCTTTCCCATTTCCTTACACGATTGTTTTTCCTCTCTTTGCTGACCTGCCATCCAATGGTAATGCAGGTGATGATGACTGTGTCTCTTGGTTCTCCACTTGAGCAGCTTCATTGATCTTCAACACATCTATCTCAGATGCAGCTGCAGCTAGAAGCTATTTTGGACTTCGAAATTTGCTCTCAAAAACTAATTCATTCCTACGAATCCAAATCCTGTAACATAAAACAGCAACCAAATTCAAATTATCAGCATCAAGCCTTGAGATAACATCAGACCATAACTCCTCAAAATCTGCATAACTGCAGCTTCATTTCGAAACAGGACTACCACTCTCCCCCCACACATCCATTGCTGCACAACAACTCCATAAAACATGTATAACAGATTCATCTACTAAATTACAGCAAGGACACAAAGTGGGTTCACTAAAGTTAAGATTATTTTTTTGAGTGATCCTGGATAAAGTTTCAGATCGACAGATTCCTAAATGGACTACTAAAAGCTCTATATGAGCAAGAAGCTGGATATGAAGGACAAGAAAAACTACATGAGTGGTATTAACGAGATCTAGAAACATCGATGAAATTAGATCCCGTCGAAAAAAATGAAAAAATCTATTTAAGTTTTTTTATGGGCTGAAAAATCAATAAATCATTGCGTTGTATCAGGTAATTGTTTTAGAAACTCGATCGACTTATCACTTTCCAACAATAATCATACGCATGAAAGACAACATGTATATAATATCCGTGTATTTAATTAACAGAGCATTTGCTCGTTCCAGCTTACAATTTCAGATATTTCTTCATCAACTATGTACTCTTATAGCCAGTCTAAGTTGTCTAACATCTCCGATCCCCTCGTGACCAGCACGGCCTGACATTTCCCACCCCCATGCCATTGCCATGTACAAAGTACATGTACCGTATGTATTCTCTTAGGACTTCTTCACGCAACGGCGTTCTCGGAGAACTCACTGCCTGCCTCGTGAGTCCGTGGCTTTCTTCGGATCACCAGAACAGACCACTCAATTGGGACCCCAACAGCTTAAGTACATGACCGTCCTCAATGACTCTTCTGACTTCTTCATTTTGTCTCTTCCTTTGATTGAAACCACTGCAGAAGTTGAAGAGGAGACGTTCTTTGTCTGAGATAACGACCGGAGATGGTTCTTGGTGTTTTGCTGAGCGGATCTTAAAATATAATTCCACCTGCAGATACCCATCTGGTCCTTCATGGCCTCCACAACTCCTACGCTGGCTGCTACAATAGCTCTGCTTGTTGAACTCATCTTCTACTTACTCTTCACAAGACTGTTCTTTGCTCTCGAAATTAGAGAAAAAGGATTTGTGTTTGATGTGGATAATCATATGGAGCTAGGGGTCTCTTTTTATATGGGGAGAGAGTGATGGATAGGAGCTGAAGTTTTCGAGAAACCATCAAAGTAAACCATTTGCTGGTGGTTTTGGGGTCTGGGGAGCAAATGGTTTTTTCGATGGTATGACGATGCCTTTTCTGTGTCACTCTCATCTAAAATAATGCTGTCCGCTTGAGTTACTAATTATGCGCACGCTGTTTTCCAATATAAATTGTTCGCTGATTGCCATCCCCAATCTTTTATTACGTGTGTCTCTCTTTCCGCGTCAGTCTCATTTTTATATGTTGGCTCTGGATCCAGAGTGAAACTTTTAAGACAATTGAACTCCACCTTCTGTATAATAAAATAGAATGTTGCTATCCAAATAATTTTATTAATAGACGTGATTAGTATATATTTCATCGATTTTATAATAAAAATAATTTTATAATTTAAAAAATTATATCAATTTATAAAATTATTTTTGTATAATTTCTTTATAATTAAAATATTTTAATAAAATATTTGTGCAAGTTTCAAGTTTTTTTAATAAATATTTTGCGGAGAAAAAGTTAGTTTCACTCGAAAAGTAATTTTAGAGAGAAGCTTACTTCCGAAAACATTTAACTAATTATATGTATCATTGCTCTCGTAAATAACGACCATTCAATTTTCTAAGACGGAAAATCCCTCAAAACTTGCCCCATGTATGGTAGAGTTAAAATAAGAAAAATAATAATATCACTCTTAAATATATATATATACTAGTAGTTGGGCAACGTCCAAGGGACGTTCGTCCAGTGTATAGAAATATTATTTTTATTAAGGAAAAAATTTTGAATAATAATGTAATATTTTTAGAAAAAAAATATATAAATTCTAACATCAAATAGTAAAATAAACTTAAATCAGTTTTAAAGTATTTAGAATTTATAAAAAAAAAAAAAAAAATCTTGAAACAAACATGTGCAGCACAGGAAATAAACTGTTAACAGTAAACGAACGTGCATAGCACGTTTTCTTAATTTAATAAAGCGATTATTTTTAAAAAGTAACATAATTTTTATAAAGAAATAAAATACTAAGGTTTTTATAAGATATTATTATTTGATTTTAATGTTTCATAATGAATTTAAATTGATAAATAAATAATATTTTATTAGGATAATTGTATTCGTAAATGTAGTTGGTAAATATATTTAAACTTAATTATTTTACATTTCTCTTTGTTTATATAAGGAATGAATAAAAATTTTAAATCACATAAATAAATTGATATATAAATTATAATTTATATAAAAGATCATATATATATAATAGAATATAGAATATATATTTATATAATTTATATAGATATATATAATAGAATATATATATATATATAGATATCTAATATACCTCATAAATAAATGATCATCAATGCATAGGTTACAGGATCATGCATGCTGCATGAATTTTAATAATTATGAATTTATTCATAAGTGATTGGGGAGAGAGAGATTAAAAAATTAAGAACTTTTAAGAAGAGAGAGCCACTTTAATTTATTCATGTAACTAACGGCGTTAATTTTAACGGTAAAACAACAAAAACCGTTAAACCAATAAAATTCCGTTAGATAGCCACTTTATATATATAAAGATATATATATATTAAATGTGCCCCACATATATTTTAATTTTTTTTAATTTTTAAATTCTTTTTCTTAATGATTATGAAAGTGATTAAGGATGTTTAATAAATACTTAAAAGTAAAAGAAAAAAGCCATTTGTATTGTGTGCATATTTGAGATGCATATTTGGTGTACATCCTAGCATTGTCCTCAAAATAATATTGCCTACAAATTAGTTATGTTTAATGTCAATATCATATTGATGGAGATTTGGGTCAAATGTTATTGAGCTTATAAATTCGATGTTGATGGCACTAGACTATTTTGACAAGGCAAATTCGTGTAAATATGATACGAAAAGATGAAGATCCTAAAACTTGAAGAGATATTGAGCACGCACCAATATTTTAGCGATAACTTTAACTACGAATATTGAGATCACAGATATTGGAAAGATATTTACGCTTGGTGGTCACTATCTCAACCTCAAAATCAACTATTTTGTTTTTCTCCAAATCTTCTATTTAAGTTAATTTTTTTATGGTGATATTTTACTTTTTGTTTTGAGAAATGATTTTTCTTTCCAATTTGGGGCTAGATTTTGGCAAGATACTTATTTTATTGCTTTTTGGATAGTTGGCTTTAGCAATTTAAGCTCAACTGATGGGCTTCATAATGAACTTTTGGACATTTATCAATAAACTATAATCTTTGAGTTTATCCCAAGGTTTTCTCTCTATTTGCATTTTTCTCAATCTCAACCCATAATTTCAGTTGCTTAACTAGCCGTCAAAATAAGCAATAGTCTAGCCAATGCCACATATGTTTGCAAAGAGTTCTTTTACTCATCATTTCTACACCACACACCTATTAAGAGAAAGAAATAAAGAGATAAAAAAATAAAAGTAGATCTATGGTGTAGAGATGAGAAGCATAATTTTTTGTTTGCAAAAAATGTCTTTACATTTTCACGAATTATATTTTTTAGCTTCATAAAGTTTGTAAATAAATCCAGAGCAAACCAATTTGATGAACCGAGGGTTGTGAAATTCTGTATCATGAGGACTATTATGTGGTACGAATGTAGCTGTCCACTAAGACATTTTTCAAATCTATATTATTATTTTTTAATTACAAAAAGGAGCTAAAATTAAAAAGAAAGAAAGAAGAAAACATAATGAAATCAATAACATGAGATTTTATTCCCCTACCCAGGGCTGCAACCCGAGTAGCAAAAAAAGGATTGGGACAAAACTGACCTGATAAGCCAACAGTAATGCGTGAACTCGACCAACACTGTTTGGGTCGGGTTGCATTTTTTTTTTTTCCACTAGAATTTGCTTGTCTGATTCTCAAAGATTGTGGCCTTCTATTTTTGTGATGTTTTGATGGGAAGTGGGTTGTGTTAGAGTTTAAGACTATATATATCAGCAATAACAAAAATTATCAAAACCATCTCTTATACAATACAGCTGTGTGTAAGTAAATCAAAATCATCAATTTTACACTCAAATGAGTTTGGAGAAAGTTCTTGAGTTTTGATACATAAAAATCTCCACACAAACTAATATATAGCAACCTCAAACATGCCAAAACAATGGCAATAAAACAACCCCTAATGCATAGCTCATGATATCTCAGCAAATCATGTATTTGTTCTATATCCCAGACTTTAGACAGAAAGGCAAAAACCATCTTCCCTTTATAGATACCTCAAATATGGATCAGTCCAAGCAACTTTCTCCGCTATAATCTTGCCCAAAGCCAGCCAAAGCTGTTTACCACAACAAAGGAAGAAACCATTATCAACTACGGTCAAGAATAAAGTTGTGCCCTTTGAACTAAGAAAAAGACAAACAATGTGTAGAAAGGATGTAACTATCATTCAAGCAAATTAATATAATTAAACTTAGTATTACATGAAGCCTACTCCCCGGCTTGCCAACTCAAGGGCTTCAAACCAAATCATAAAAATAAAAATAAAAAAATAAAGAGTTTTTCTCGTTGCAATGTAAGGAAAGTAAAATCATTATTTTTCTTTGAGAATGAAGAAAATTTCTAGATATTTTAAGTTATGATTGAAAAAAAAAAAAACAAAGAGAGAAGTTTTATATTTTCATTTTTAGTATTCCTGTTGTTCTCTGCTTTATATACCAAAACTCTTTGCTTTTTGGCACACACAATCAAAATGAAATCAAAGACGTAGAATTCCATTTCTAATTATATTCTTTGCTCCAGTTTTGAATTCTCTCAATTTGAATTTATTTTCCTGGCAAACCACACCTAGTAGTTAAGCAAGCAATCAAATCACTTCACAAAATTTTACCTAGAGCTTCCTTGAGCTATCCTTGGAGGTCTTAGACATGTCATCGATGACCTTCACCTTGGGAGGAAGCAGAGGCTTTGGGTGGAACCTTCGTACCGGTCTTTGAGACCTTAAAGGAGATACCCACATTGGAGGGTTTTAAGAAAATGGTTCGAGGTAGTGTTTGGGTCATATGGGAAGGTGGGGGAAATAAAAGAGAATAGGGACGGGAAAGTTTGGAAATTTTTGGGGCAAAGCAAACAACCCTAACGAGAAACAAATGTTGTAGTTTGTTTGGTATCTTTGTGATGCATCTGATCTGGGGATCTATTAAGAAAAAATAGAGATGAGAGAGGGAGATGCGAGAGAGAATTCTATTTTCCTTTTGACCGAAAACAAAAGAGAACTGCAATGATGAACGACTATTAGGGTTTAGGAGAAGTTCTTGAGTGAGAGTGATAACTCATTGGTCATCCGTTTCAATCGATAATTGTGTGTAACAAACCGGTATGGGCTTGATCCGATGAACCCAGCTATAGTCAGGTGGGCTCATGTTAGGATTTTCAGACAAATAGGGCCCAAGGCCTTTTATGCATAGGCCTACCTCTACCTGTGACCTAAATCTTTGTGATTGGCTAATAACTTAGAAGACTTATAGGTATTTTTTTCTTCTTTTTTTCTTGTGTTTTTATTTTGTATTTTGTTTTTGTTGGAGTTGTTGGTAGTTTTTTTTTTTTTTCACTCTTTTCACTTTTGCTTGGTCAGAGACTTATTGGTAGGTAGTTGTGATCGAAGATATTGGTCGGGGACTTATTAGTAGTTGTGAAGACATTAGATACATAATTATGAATTGGACAGGTCCATATAATCGGTGAACAATACTTTTTTAACAGTAAGCATCCTTTGTTTTTATTATTACTTTTAATATTAAGCAATACCTTTTTCATTATCTTTTTTAAATCAAAGATTGCATTAAAATAAACTAAGAATATAAGAAGAGAAGATGGGGACTTCAACAAAAACCCCATAACTATTAATGCAATACAAGCATAAAACATAGAACAAGAGGCAAAATATCCAAGCCGGTTCTGCAATCCAATAAATAGATTATTTAGATACATTTTGAAGCCACAATCCATAAAAGATAACTGTACTCTAGTGTTTTGGTATTGATTGTAGAAAACTTCCTGTTAATGCCAAATATTGCACAAAATTTCAGAAGTAGAAAAAGAGTCATTGCAGGCCCGCTATGACAATCTGGTCCTTGTTTAGTGTAATCAAAAGCCCCCAGTGTGATTCAGTGCGGCTGTGCAATCATCTATGACAGTGAATAAAAAATAAATTCTCATAATATAAAATAGAGATAGATACACATATTTGCATGATTCAACATATATATTACATATGTTCACAAGCTAGGTTTTTTGGGAGGGAAGAGTTCGCTATAATTTGCTTATTTACAAACTCTCATAGTATCTTTTTCCTCAATGTATAATAGAGATCCAAAATATATCTACTGGAGAATATCTTCTCGCTAGAGCTCCTCTCTTGAGTTTGAAGAAGTTGAAGAATAAGTCGAAGTCCCCTTCAAGTTGTCTGGTCGCTTCTTTTTATATGCCCTTCTTTTGCATGCCCCTAGAGAGTGGTGAAAATTTGTCGCCTTTCCTTGTGTCTCTAACATTCTTTTTTATCTCATTTTCATTTTCTTCTTCTCCTTTCCATATTATCTTGACACCCTCCTTTTGCTTGTCCCTGTTGGCATGAGTTATCATTACAAACAAACAAGAGAAATTACAGGAACTTCATATTTGTAATATCCCGTAGAAAAAGGATTACGTGATTCTAGCCATAGTCGTATATATCCAAGATTAGGTTTCCATTATTGTTACCTATGTATAGTGTTCTCCATGTAAACATAAAATATACTGAATGGAAATACAGACTTTTGACATGGTATCAGAGCCAGACAATTTTTGGTTCTCTGGTATCACCATCTAAACACCATCTCATCCAGTTCATTCATTTTTGTTGTCCATGGTAGACTCCATCGATTCACACACATATGGCAACTCATGCCCCCTTTCTGACTCCATTCTTGAATTGACTAACAAGATGACTAGAGGTTTGACAAAAGCCCAGTCCCTGACTATCACTATTGAAACTTCTGCTGCTTCGATTGACATCAAGTTGGATGGTTCCAACTATGCTTTGTGGTCCTAGGTTGTCAAGATGTATTTCTCTGGCAAAGAAAAATTGGGTTATATCAATGGTGAGTCACCCTAGACTCTAACAACCGACCCCTCCATCTGCAAGTAGCATAGTGACAACGCCATTGTTAAAGGATGGTTAATTAACTCCTTGGATACCTTATTGATTGGTAACTTCATTCATTTCTCTATGGCTAAAGCACTTTGGGATGCCATTGCTGCTACTTATTTTGATGGCAGTGATACATCTCAAGTTTATGATCTCAAGTGCCTTGTGACTTGACTATATCAAGGCACCAATTCTATTGAAAAATACTACACTGATTTGCAAAGTCTATGACATGAAATTGACTTCCGTCGTTCGAATCATATGGAATGTCCTATTGATATTCAGCACTATCATTGGCTCACCCAAGAAGACCGTGTTTATGTTTTCTTGGATGGACTTGATGATCGATTAGATAAAATTCGTGGCAATGTACTCCAAATGAATCCTTTCCCCACTATTGAGTAAGCTTATGTTTGATGCGAGGCCATACGACAGCAGGTGATGAACACAGGGGATGTCGACGTCACCCAAGGTGCAATTTTGGCCTCCAAAGGTCTCACGTTGGGCCTTTCTACCCATGGCAAATTTACCAAGACTCAAGCCCCCACTTTCACTGCGGCAACTAGAAACATATCAATTAAAATTACTTCCAATTGAATGGGTACCCTAACTGGTGGCATGACCTACAAGTCTGGAAGCACCGTGATGTTGTTGGCACTAGCAAAGGCAAAGGCAAAGCTACTATCACCGCTATCGAACCACATCTTTCTCTCATTCCACCAGCCACACAATCCTAAGATGAATCCCCTTAATCGAACCCAGGTGTTTTGCTTTTCTTAGTCCTAACGGAGATGTGGATAGTTCTGCTTGGCTCCTTTACTCTAAGGCCACCAACCACATCATGAACTTTGATACTATGGACTTATCATAGACTTCTCCTCTGCAATGTACCAATATTGCCAATGCTAATGGGGTTATCTCCCCAGTCATAGGAGCGGTTTCTGTGACTCTGTCTCCCTTTCTACACTTATCCAGCACTTTACTTCTTCCATCTTTTTCTCATAAATTGTTGTCTGTAAGTCAAATTACTGAAGATCTGGGATGTGTTGTACTGATATCCAACTTTTTGTTTTCTTTAGGACATTCTCACAAAGGATATAATTGGGTATGGTACTAAGCGAGGGGAACTATATTATATGGATGACTTCAGTACGGGACGGGCACATCACATGCATCATCCGATTAGTGCTAAAGAGTAATATATTTGGCTTTGGCATCATTGCTTGGGGCATTCGTCTTTTACCTATTTGAAGCATGTTTTTCCTGATTTGTTTATGCTTTTACAAACTTTTGCTTTGAAATGTGATACTTGTATTTTAGCAAAGAGCCATCGAACTAATTATCTGTTAAAAGCATGAATAATAGTGTCACTCCATTTGCATTGATTCATTTTGATGTGTGGGGTCCCTCACCTATGACTAGTATGTCTGGATTCTATTGGTTTGTCATATTTGTGGATGATTGTACCTGTATGATGTGGCTTTACTTAATGAAAAACAAAGATAAAGTTCTTCATATATTTGAAACATTTCAGGTTATAGTTCGCACTCAGTATGGTGCCAACATTAAGATCTCCGCTTTAACAACGGTGGCGAGTATGTCAATCACCGACTTCAAGCTTATTTCAATCAACATGGCCTAATTCATGAAACTTCATGCCCACAAACACCTCAACAGAATAGTGTTGCAGAGCAGAAGAATAGATATATTCTTGAGACTGCACGGGCTCTTCTCCTCAGTGCTCATGTGCGCACCCATTTTTGGTTCGATGCTATGTCTACTACGGTTTACCTTCTCAACAAGATGCCTTCCAAGGTCTTGAATTTTAAGACTCCCCCCTCCATGCTCTATCCACTCATGTGTCACTTCCCTTGGCCTTGATGCTTCCTCTTCGGGATTTTGGATGTCTGGCATATGTGCACCTCCATAAGAACCAACGAACTAAGTTTGATCCTCGTGCACTTCGATCTCTTTTTTTGGGCTATGGAATCCACCAAAAGGGGTACCATTTCTATAATCCTACCACCCAACGGCTTTATGTGACTACGGATGTACAATTCTTGGAGACCGACTTCTTTTTTTCTCCTTCGGCAACCACTTCTTAGATACGGATTCCCGTTTGAACATGATGATTTGAGTGGGCTGAATGACTGAGACAAGTACTGTTTTGAGTTCTAGAGATAGTATATGTCCTAACATGGAGCCTAATATATGTCCCAATGTACTTGCACCATCTGTGACTGAACATGTGTACCCCCATTTTGCAGTACCTGCCGACTTATCTCTTAAGAATATTCTTGAGGTAATTGATCTCATTACACCTCTACATTTTGATAACATGGATAATTTTGTGGAATATGGCTTACCTTTTAAGCACAATTGTGGCAAGCCATCTAATAGATATTCACCAGACATTGAAGAGCGAAAGTCAAGGTACCCGATTGCCAACTATGTCTCCACCAAGGGACTCTCTGTACCCCTCGAGAAATTTGCTCGAGAGCTCTTTTCATGTTAGGTTCCCACTAGTCTTCAAGAAGCATTGGCAAACCCAAGGTGGACCCAAGCTATAGAAGAAGAAATGAAGGCACTACTTAAAAATGATACATGGCCACTCGTTCCATTACCTAAAGGCAACAAAAAAAAAAACTAGTGGGATATCGGTGGGTGTTCTCCATTAAACACAAGGAAAATAGATCCATTAAATGATACAAAGGAAGGCTAGTAGTGAAGGGATATACACGTACAGACATATGGTGTTGACTATTAGGAGATCTTCTCATCGGTTGCCAAGTTAAATACATTTAGAGTGTTATTGCCTCTTGTAGCAAACCTTGACTGGCCTTTGCATTAATTCGATGTTAAGAACACATTTCTCCACGATAATCTCGAAGAGGAGGTCTACATAGATGTCCCTCCAAGTTACAAGGCATCATCAAAAACTGAAGTGGTGTGTAAATTGCAGCGATCATTGTACGGACTGAAACAATCACTGCGAGCATGGTTTGGAAGGTTTTGCTTGGCAATGAAGAAATATGGCTTTCAACAAAGTAATTTTAACCATGCTTTGTTCCTAAAGCATCAGTTGAGCAAGGTAATGGCTTTGATAGTCTACGTAGATGATATGATTATCACAAGAGATGATGTAGAAGAAATATCTAGATTTGAGAAGCAATTGGCAACTGAATTTAAGATGAAGAATCTGGGAGGACTCAAGTTTTTTCAAGGAATTGAAGTTGCCAGGTCTAAACAGGGCATATTTCTTTTTCAATAGAAGTACATACTAGACTTGCTAACCGAGGTAGGAATGTTAGAATGTAAACCTGCAGACACCCCAATTGTCCAAAACGACAAACTTGGAGAGTACCCGAGCCAAGTACCAATAGATAAAGGAAGATACCAAAGGTTAGTTGGTAAACATATTTATCTCTCGCGTACTCGTCCAGATATTGCATACGTTGTAAGTGTTGTAAGTCAATTTATGTGTAATCCAAGTAAGAGTCATATAGAAGCAGTGATTCGAATACTTCGATACTTGAAGTTGTCTTTGGGCAAAGGCCTTATTTTTCCAAGAATAATAGTTGAGTGAAGTGATGGGCCCCAACATGGACCAAGTCATAAAAATCCTTTGCAAGTTTCAGATGTGGCAATTACAAGATCAAGAGTTAGGAAGATCAAGGAAGCTATGCATGGATGTGGGTGCAATCCACTTGAGACGTGTTTAGCAAGAGCCTAACATTCAAGATGGGTTTGAGAGAAGGAAATCCAATTTTCATCCATATGATACGCTACGGAAGACACGACTTGGGCCTATTGTTATTGAAGGGCTTGGATTTATTTATTTCATTAAAAGAGCTTATTTTATTAATTTAGAATAAGTTAGCTTGAGGATGTCAGCCACACATATGTCTTATTTCTAATGAACTAGGTTTTTTGGGAATGTCTTGTATTTTGGCCAAGGGTTTATTTGGAAAGTAATTATTTTATGTGAACTAGGGTTTTAGAAGTTACTGTAGCGTAGCACTGTTCAAACTACAGTACCAACTGCTCACTTAGGATTTTGGGGAATTATTTATTTAAACCAACTGTAGCCTCATTTGAGAGGGGAAGACAATATTGAATTTTTATTGTGAGTTGATTTTACTCATCTTGTTCTTGATTGAACTTTTGAACTTATCAATGGTAAATCATAACTTTTGTGGGGTTCTTCCTTTGTAATCCGGGTTCTTGAGACGAATTCTTCAACAGGTCTAGATTTTAATATAATGTAGGTTCTTAAAACGAGTTCTCATTGGGTCTAGATTCTCCATCCATAAACTTGATTTTAGTTTTCTTGGGTTGGTTTTCCAATATTGTTGTTGGGTCACAAAGCAAGTTGATTGAGGTTCACATCATTTGGTATCAGAGCAAGGTTTCTAATCAGGTCTAATTCTATCTTTTATTTATTACATTTTTAATTCTAGAGTTTCATTGTTTTAGGATTACAAAAAAAGTTGCAAATATTCGTTTTTCCTAGGACTGCCAAATTACTGTATCATTTGGGTTTCCTGTTCATCATCATAGGGTGTCTAAATTCCTAATTTGAGGGCTGCCCAAAATTTGCACTATCTAGGGTTTGAAATTTCTAGGGTTTCATTGATTCCCTTCTATTTCCTTGTCAATTTTTATGTGTTTGAATTCAATTGTTTAATTATCACACTTGAATATTTTTGTTTCTGGTTGAATTGTAGAGAAAAGAAAAGAAAATAAAAGAAAATAAAATAAAATAAAGAAATTTGAAAAAAGAATTAAAAAAAAAAAAGGAGAGAGAATGAAAGTAAAGGTAACATATTCAATGGTTGCTACATAGTTACAATAAAAGAGAAAGAAAGAAATTTGTTAGTTGGGTCTTGTCTTTACAGGGGTTGATTTACTTCTTGTTACCTCATTCTAGTTGTTATCTTGTTTTGTAATTATTCTTTCCCTCGTATAAATACCTTGAGTCTTGTGTCATTTTGTTCCTTCTGTGTTTCTCTTATTCTTGTTTTCTTGGACCTAATTACTAGTTAGAATAAAACAAGGTTGTATTGTCTTGATTTGGTTCAATTAGTTCTTCAAAAACTTGAGTGGGAAAACTCTTGAGGTAAAAGACAAGAGTGTGTGAGATCATTATCAGGAAAAAGCCAATTAAGAGTGAAATACGAGTGGAGTGCCATTATTCGAGTGTAAAGACGTAAGGGAGCGTGTGAGGTTTTTTTTCCTCTAACATTCTTTTTTGTACAGAGCATATGATGACTCATAAAAATGACTCATCACCAAAGGGAATGGTAGATGACTCATTCTTTGTGTTGCAATCCATGCAACAAAAGTTTGAACGGTTGAATTTGGCTTTCTTGGATTGGTTTTTCAATATTGTTATTGGGTCTCAAAGCGAATCGATTGGAGTTCACATCATTTGGTATCAGAGCCAGGTTGATGGCTATAAGGATGCGGATTGGGCAGGTAATATCACTGACAGAAAATCAACCTGAGGGTATTTTATGTTTGTTGGAGGAAATGTTGTAATTTGGAGAAGTAAAAAGCAAAAGGTGGTGGCACTATCAAGTGCGGAAGCAGAATTTAGGGGAATGGCTAATGGTCTTTGTGAGCTTCTCTAGCTAATAAAGCTTCTAACTAAAATCGTTTTTGCTCTTACTTCTAATATGAACCTGTTTTACGACAATAAAGCAACAATTGCCATTTCTCACAATCCTGTTCAACATGACCGTACTAAACATTGGAGGTAGACTAACACTTAATCAAGGAGAATCTAGAAGCAAAAACAATTTGGTTCCCATTTGTGAAATCTGAAGATCAATTGGCAGATATACTTGCAAAAGTTGTGTCTAGCAAGGATCTCTGCATCTCACTTAACAAGTTGCGCATTCAAGACCACCCCTATGCATCAACTTGAGGGAGTGTTGGCATGGGTTATCATTAGAAGCAAACAAGAGAAATTATAGGAACTTCATATTTGTAATATCGGTAGATAAAGGAGTGCATGATTCTAGCCGTAGTCGTACATATCCGAGATTAGGTTTCTATTCTTGTTACCTATGTACGTATATTGTATACTGAATGGAAATACAGGGTTTTGATAGTCCCCTCCTTGTCAAATCTTCTCTTCCTCTTTTTCATCCCAACAAAGGAGGCTTTAATCTTCCGTGACTTCGGTGTCGGGTATTCGTTCTACCCTCAACAGATTCTACGTGCTAGCTAAATATTCGAAGTTGTTTACCTATCGGTGAGAATTGAATTGAATTTTAAAATTGGTGATAGCTAAGTTAAAATATATTCACTCGCTTTATGTGAGTATTTGGGTCGATCTTAACAAGTTTTTAATTAGCATCAAAGTGGGTTCCCTAAAGCTCAGATTATTTTAATGAGTGATCCTGGATTTAAGTTTCAGACCGAAAGATTCCCAAATGGACTACTAAAAGCTCTATATGAGCAAGAAGCTGGATATGAAGGACAAGAAAAACTACATGAGTGGTATTAACGAGATCAAGAAACATCGATGAAATTAGATACCGTCAAAAAAAATGAAAAAATCTATATAATTTTTTTTTATGGACTGAAAAATCAATAAATCAATGCGTTGTATCAGGTAATTGTTTTAGAAACTCGATCGGCTTATCACTATCCAACAATAATCATATGAATGAAAGACAACATATATATAATATCTGCGTATTTAAATAACAGAGCATTTGCTCGTTACAGCTTACAATTTCAGATATTTCTTCATCAACTGTGTACCCTTACATCCAGTCTAAGTTGTCTAACATCTCCCCTCGTGACCAGCACGGCCTGACATTTCCCACCCCCATGCCATTGCCATGTACAAAGTACATGTTCCGTATGTATTCTTTAAGGACTTCTTCACGCAACGGCGTTCTCGGAGAACTCACTGCCTCGTGACTTTCTTCAGATCACCAGATCAGACCACTCAGTTGGGACCCCAACAGCTTAAGTACATGACCGTCCTCAAAGACTCTTCTGACTTCTTCATTTTCTCTCTTCCTTTGCTTGAAACCACTGCAGAAGTTGAAGAGGAGAGGTTCTTAGTCTGAGATAACGACCGGAGATGGTTCTTCGTGTTTTGCTGAGCGGATCTTATAATATTATTCCACCTGCATATACTCATCTGGTCTTTCATGGCCTCCACAACTCCTACGCTGGCTGCTACAATTGCTCTGCTTGTTGAACTCATCTTCTACTTGCTCTTCAAAAGACTGTTCTTAGCTCTTGAAATTGGTGAAAAAGGATTTGTGCTTGATGTGCATAATCATATGGAACTAGGGGCCTCTTTTTATATGGGGAGACAGTGATGGAAAGGAGCTCAAGTTTTGGAGAAACCATCAAACTAAACCATTTACTGGTGGTTTTGGGGTCTGGGGAGCAAATGGTTTTGATCGATGGTATGGCGATGCCTTTTTTCTGTCACTTTCAGTTAAATACTTCTGTCCGCTGGAGTTACTAATTATGCGCACGCTGTTTTCCAATACAAATTGTTCGCGGTTTGCCACCCCCAATCTTTTATTACGTGTCTCTCTCTCCGCATGAGTCTCCTTTTGTATGTTGGCTCTTGATCCAGAGTGAAATTTGGGGTATATGATCTTAATTATGCACTCTGTGGAGCAACCACTTGCTCCACGTATACAGATACACACGAAGTGATATGGATATACAAGAGTCATCAAAAATCACGTGGGGGGAGCGATCTAATTGGCTAAGTCTAATGCTCATAAGGCCTCATTTGAGTAAGAGCATTAGATATTCTATTAGTGACTAAGCTACAATTAAGAAATTAATACAGACAATTAAATAACAGTTTGTTCGCTCTGATAAAGTTTTAGCTAGCACTCTTAGTAGGAAATTTGCTACAAAAGTCTTTGACAGTTTTAAGGGAATACGTGCATATATTACAGAAATGAAAAATATTGTTTCTCAACTCAAGGGCTTAAAGATAGATATATATGAGTCATTCTTGATCCGTTTCATCATTGATGCACTGCTATCTGACTATGGGCCTTTTAGATCTCTTATATCACACATAAGGAAAACTCGTCAGTTATCGATCTTTTGATCGTGTGTGTGCAAGAAGATGAAAGGATGAAGCATTTTTATTTTATTTTTTAAGAAAGGAGGATAGCACCTCCAATAACTTTATTAGAAACCTCACTTGTGGCGAGGAAAACTGTGATAACATTAAAACAATGCTTACTAAAGAACAAGCAAAACAAATCCAAAAAATCCAACAAGGACTTGAGCTAAAAGAAAAACTAATGACGAATATGCAGCAACCCTAATTTCTCCAACTTCAAGCACCCTCTTAATAGCCGTGGTATATCAACATAATCATTCCAAGTAGTCGTACACCCCTCCACCCCTAGTTTAGCAAGAAGATCGTCGATGACTTCCCTTCATGGAAGATATGAAAAACATTAAAATCCAATCCCGCTAACAGTAATGTAATCTCCTCCCAAAAATCTTCTAGCTATATAGATACCAAACTGTGCATCTTTTATTCCACAGCCATTTTATAACCAACAAAGAATCCATCTCTATATCAATGCAAGTGAAGCCAAACGATTTTACAATCTGTAAGCCATGTAATAATCACAAAAGTTCAATTTTGTTATTCGTACCTTCCCCAAGATTTACAGCGAAAGCAACCTGCAACTTGCCTTGTGAATTTTGAATTACTCCTATCATTCCCAGATTACCAAGACAACTACCATCAAATTTTATTTTTACTCTACCCACAGGAGGATGCAGCCACTGAACCATCTTTGGACATTTATGAACAACTTGCTTAATCGACAATGGGAAAACCGATAGGATGCCTTCATCCATGCTAGTTAAACCTCCCCCAACCTTCATTTTCAATCCCGACCAACCAACCCAATATTTTATTTTTCCCCAAATTAACAAAACCGACTCATCATTGTCTTCCATTCTTGCTTTGCACCTTCTATTCCCAAGGCACCATAACAAAAGTCATGGTATAGTACCAAACAAAGACCCAACTTGTGAATTTCTTTTGGCCGTAAGGAACCAGGTTTCTACCTGAACTTGCCAACCTCTACCTCTCATTGACGACATTCCAACACAAGTAGAGGCTTTCTCCCATATTTCTTCAGCAAAATCGCCTTCTGCCAACACATGATTCAAGTTTTCATATCCCCCAATAACACAACAATTACACCTTGAAACAATCGAGATTCCAAGCTTTCAAACTTGATCATCAACAGTCAAAGCATTAAGAAAAGCCTTCCAAACCATCACTGAAATTTTAATTGGTAGAGATGGATGCCATACCCAATTACACTGGTTTACTTTTGGAGCACGAACTTGAATATGACTCCAAATAGCTTTCGTTGAAAACTTACCATACACATTCTTAGTCCAAACAAGGATATCATCCCCTTCTCGATTACTTCCTAAATTGTCCACCACCAACATAACATTTTTGGAACCCACCAGCTGAGAAATGAACACAAGGTCTCAGCTAACTTCAAGTTTGCAATCTTTGATGGTAGTTTTCAAAAAATGAGCATTGAGATTTCAATTAATTAAAGGGCTCTCATCCAACCATTTATCATACCAAAAAGGAATCTTACCTTCTCTCACCTTCCAATGGGACAAATTAAGAACCATCGACAAACATTTCACAATCATCCGCCAATTTTTTGAGCCCTTATTCGAATCCACTAATGAGACATGTTTATTCTTCACATACTTTGCTTTAAAAAAAATTTCCCATAAGGAATCCTCAAAAAGAAAATTCCAAGCAAATTTTACATGAAGAGAAAATTAGATATCATCTAGGCATTTAATACACAAACCACCTTCCTCTTCTGGTAGACACAAATTTTTTCCATGCCCTCCAATTTCTTTTCTCCTTTCCTTCCGAAGATCTCCCAATAAACTAACTAAAACAAGCATTTAGCATATTCAATGTAGTCTTTGGAACCTGAATAGCATATAGCAAATGAATAGCCATGCTCCCAAAAACATGCTTAATCAAAAGCAACTGGGCCCATTGAGAAAGAAATTTTGATTTCCAACATCAACTCTCTCCCAAATCACACCACTAAATTCTCCAAATGAATAGCTTTTAGCTTTCCTGAGACAACTGGAACTCCAAGATATCAAAAAGGAAAAAGACCCTCCTTAAAACCTGTAGACCGAAGAAGAGCACGTCAACAAGCAGGGGTAATACATTTGAAAAAAAATAAGAGAAGATTTATCCACACTTACCTCCTGCCCCGACCATATAGGTGTCAAAAATATTCAAGATATTATGAAGAGACTTGAGATTTCCATTTGTAAAAATAACGATATCATCGCTTGGATGTGAAAAAGAATCAATGTTACCTTCCACACAGCCTCGCTTTAGAAGATGAGATAGAGTTTTGTCCACCAAAATAAACAAAATGGGAGATAATGGGTCCCCTTGCCCAAGATCCCGACCTCTTTTAAAAAAACATTTAGAAACCCCATTCATCACCACCGAAAACCATGGCAAATGTATAAAATTCTAAATCAAAACACAAACTCGGTTGGAAAAACCAAATGCTTCAACCACATATAATAAAAAATCACATTCCACATTGTCATATGCTTTCACGATATCTACATTCATCAACACATTTCCATTCCTCTTCTTCTTTTTAATCGAATGAACCATCTTCTGAGTTAAACGAATATTATAAAAAATGCTTCTCTAGGAAGAAAAGCACCTTGCTAAGGGGAGATTAATCTAGAAAAATAGGTGTAAGGCACTGTACAAGGATTTTAAAGCAAACTTTATAAATGATTGAACATAAATTTGTAAGTTGAAACTAATCAAAAGTTGCCAGATTCTCCACTTTTGGAGTAAGCACCAAGGATGACGTCGTATAAAACCGAGGAAAAGAATTCCCTTTAAAAAAAAATCACCAATCATCTCCACCACATTAGTTTTTACAATATCCCAGCAAAATCGAAAAAATCCCAAACTGAATCCATCTGGACCCAAACTACTTCCACTAGTATAGAAAAAACTGCATCTTTCACTTCCTCAATGGACGGCACCTGGCATAACAACCCATTTTCATCCTCCACAATGTTTTTCTCTACTAAATTTTACAAATCTGGTAGATAAGACCTTGGCCGAGATCTAAAAAATTTATCAAAATATTCAATGGCATTTTGATGAACTTCCTTAGGAGAAGATAAATATCACCCATCTGATAAAGTCATTTCATAAATCATCTTTGTTTTAGTTGCCTTTACCGCATGGAAAAATCTAGCCGAGGCCTCTCCTTGTTGAATCCAACACACCTTAGACATCTGCCTAAGCCTTGTTTCTTCACAACTAAGCCAAGTATGCCTAAACCAAGTATCCAGCTCAAGTTTTTTTGTAGCCAAATCTAGTTCCACCTCCTCCGAAAAAGTTTCCTGTAAATCAGTTTCCAACCCTTCAATTCTGAGTTCAAGCTCCCAAATATGCATATCTATCTTCTTGAAAATAGTTTTGTTCGATTCCCACAAATGATTCTTGACACACTTTAACTTCCTTACTAACCGAAATAATCCCAAATCCCCCATTTCCTCCTCCCACACATTCTTAATCAACAGAAAGAACAACTCATGATCCACCCACATTTGATGGAATTTAAAAGACAGAAAACAATAGAGCTGAGAACTAATTAAGTTTAGAACTAAGGAAGCATGATCGGATGTTATTCTAAGCAAATACTTTTAGTGAATATCAGGCCTGGAAGGCAATGCCTAAGAGTTAATCATAGCACGGTCCAACCTCATCCAACTTCTCACCTGTCTCCCTTGACCCTTGCACCATGAAAATTGATTACCAGAAAAAGGCACAACAACAAAACCACAAGAATCAATACATTCATTAAACTCCAACATAGCCGACACTGGCTTAGAATGACCCCCTCGACATTCAGCATCCGATCTAATTATATTAAAATCACCCGTAATCACCCAACTCGAACTAGTCAGAACCAAACTAGTCAACTCCTCCCATAAGCCTCTACATTCCACTTGAGCACAATGTGCATACACAAAGGAGATATAAACATCTGAGCCATTCAAACCCATACATACTGTAATCTGTTGAGAACCTTTTGAGACCACATGAATTTGGAAACCATGATTCAAAAGTACCCATAATTTTCCTCCATGATCTTCATTAGTCACACTATTGGCAAAGTTCAAATTATTTTTCAATGTAATCAAGAAACGTTGGGATTGAAAAGTTTCAGCAATCCCTAAAATACATGGCTTAAATGTTTTCACCAAATTCTTCGACCTCTTTTTTAAAGTGCCCAACCCCCTAATATTCCAAAACAATAAAGACTGCATCATATATTCATACAGATGAGCTTGCTAGGAGCCCTGGTAGAACTTCTCACCTTAATACTCCCATATTTTTCTTTTTACTTTTTTTTTTCTTTTTATCATTGTCAGAATCACAGACATTCTCTTTGTTAATTTTTTTTTTCACTTATGTTGCCTCCCCATCAGAAAAATTCTCAAACTCAGTAGCAACCAAAAAAGTACCCTCCTCCTATCCTCCCTAAATATCACTACACAACCCCACATGCAAAGTTTGCCCCACCTCTTGAGACTCACTATTTTCCATAAGCACATCTGTAGAAGGAGAAACCAAGACAACAACATTTTCTTTTTCTTTAGTTAAGCCTTGGTCAACACAATCTTCCTCAAAAAAAAAAAATCATTTTTCTTTGTCAACATATCAATCTCTTCAATCACAACTTATTCTCCTAATGTATCATCCTTAGGAGAGACTATCAACAATCTGTCTACTACCTTTTCCTCTCCACCCAACTCAAGCATTACAAAAGAGATCAAAACCATTTTTCCCTCACTGACTTTTAAAGAGTCCACATCAATACTATTACATTCAATAAGGACAGTATCCTCCCCTATCTTATTTAAATTTTCAACCCCACCATCCGTGCCATCACTAGCATTTTTCCTCACCTGAAAATTCTCTCGCTGACCAACATCTAGATCATGCTCATCATCCTTAATTTTTTTTTCCTTGCTCCCTTACAATTCTTTAAGGAGTGCTCTTGAACCTTATAGCACCGAAAATATGTCTGTAGAGTTTCATACACCACTTTTTGATACCAAATATTAGGATTTTGAGGAATCTCAATCCAAAACCTAGGAATAGGATCACTTGATGCATCCATCTCCACACAAACTTGAGCGCCATCCATTCTCATAGCACACTTCGTGCAATTATACCGATGTAAAAAATTTCCAAGTGGGCTAACAATATTCCAAAGAAATGCTCATGATAATATTTCAGAGGCAAACCAAGGAGAAACACCCAAATAGGCACCAGTGCAGGTTCATTTTCTTCACAAAAATCAGTCGTCCAATGGAAAACTTGTAATGAACACCAACCACATCACAAGATTCACGTGAAAAATCTTTCAAGAAATCCTCTTCATTAGCAAATCGAACAAAAACATTCATATGCTTCCTTATAGAAGAAACCATAGGCTAATCAGTGAGACCCCAACGATTCCTAATGAAGGATCTGATAATATTTAGGGAAAGCCTTTGACGAAGAAATTTCATCTCCAAAGAAAACTTGAACGATTATGCCGAGAGTGCAATTTCTTCCATGGAAAAAACCACACAGAGATCTCCATCAACCATTTTTGGGGCATACAAGGGAATCATCACCTCCAGCAGGAGCTATGGTGATTGCACCACCATATATGAAAGAATGACCAGAAGAAACTGACACCATAGGCCCACCTAGGGCCTTGGCGACAGCCATGCAAGCCCTAGGACACCAAGAAAAGCAAAATCACCAAATTGCTTTTAAATAATGGAGCAAAATTTTAAGGAGATCAATTTAGGAAATGATGAAGCATGATTGACCTGAAAGTGCAAATATGATCTTGAATCATAAAGTTAAGATAGAGAAATGCCAAGGTGGACCTTAAAAGAAAAGGAAGCATAATGTGCCATCACAATCCAATGGATCTAATGGCAAAAAGGTGACCTATTTCTTTTGCAAGAAATAGGCTCATGTAAAAAAGAGCTGCATCAAGTATAAAGAGTGGCTTGAAAAGAAATGTAGCTCTATCTCTCATGTGTGTCATAAATCTTTTTCATTGATGCTCCTAGAAATTCATAGGGGATTGACTCTGGTTCTTCAATCCATATTGTGAATATATTGTAGTTTTTCTTACCAGATAGAAACCAACAAGAAGTGAGCTTTGGGTTTTTACCAAAAATAAAGGGCATTCACAAGTTATTGCAGTTGGAGTTTTTAGAGTGATTCTCAAATCAGGACATGCTTTGGATTTAAATAATGCCTTTTATATTTAAAAATTTAGTAGCAATTTAATTTATGTTTCCAGACTTATTATCAAAGGTTACTATTTCCTTTTTTAGAATACTATGACTGTTTTTAAGAATAAAATTTATGTTCCTTCTGGAACTTTAGTTGACACCTTGTTTAAATTAGATATTCATCCCGAATTTGAGGAGAATTATCTCTCTTTGTATTTAGTTGGCATTAAGAGAGACCTTTTGAATGAAAAATCTTTTATACAATGGCATAAGATATTCGGACACATCTCTATAGAAATAATGAAACAGTTAGTAAAAGAATGGGTCCTACAAGATCTCAATTTTACTGACTTCAAGAATTGTGTGAACTACATAAAGGTCAAGCAGACCAACAATAATTCTAAAGGTTCAAGAAGGAGCTCAAGTGTTCTTGTAATTATATACATAGATATTTGTGGACCATTTCCTACCCCTTGCTTGAATGTTCAGAGATAATTTATCTTATTTATTGCTGACTATTCTAGGTATATGTATCTCTATTTTCTGAATGAGAAGGCTCAAGCATTAGATGCTTTCAAAGCCTATAAAACAGAAGTAGAGTATCAAAGTGAAAAGAAAATCAAGATCGTAAAATTTGATAAGGGAGAGGAATATTATGGTAAGCATACAGAGCAGGGACAAATGAAGTGTTCATTTGCAAATTTCCATAAGGAGGAAGGCATTGGTTCCCAATATTCAATGCCTGGCACACCACAACAAAATGGTATTGCAGAAAGAAGGAACTGTACGCTATTGGATATGGTAAGGAGCATGATTAGTAAATCCCAATATTCAATGCCTAGCACACCACCACAAATGTTCTTGTGGAGTGAAGCTCTTACAACTGCAGTGTATATATTGAATAGGGTTCTATCCAAGTCTGTCTCTAAAACACCTTTTGAGTTGTGGAAATGGTGGAAACCTAGCTTAAATCATATACACATATGGGGCTATCCTGCCGAAATTAGGATTTATAATCCTAACATAAAGAAGTTTGACCCAATGACAACTAGCGGTTTCTTTATTAGGTATCTAAGTAACACCAAAGGACATAGATTTTATTATCCTAGTCATAGCCCTAGAATTGTCGAATCTAAAATTGTAAGGTTTCATGAAGTTATTCTACATTTACCGTCTGAGCCAATTGAGTCATCTCCAAATGACAAAGTAGTGGCTTTAAGAAGATTCTCAAGAATATGTAGGCCTGCTATTCCAGATAATTACATTGTATACTTAACTGAGTCTGATTGTGACATTAGACTTCCAGAAGACCCAATTACATTTTCACAAGCCATGAGTGGATACAAATCTACATTTTGGTTGGATGCCATGAGGAATGAGTTAGAATTTTTACAAGAACTAAGTCTAGGATCTCGTCAAACTACCAGAAGGGGTGGCAACATTTGGCTACAAATGGATTTATAAAACCAAACAAGATTCTTCTAGTAAGGTCAAATGATATAAGGCTAGACTTGTTGTTAAAAGATTCACTCAGAAGGAAGGCATAGATTATCATGAAACCTTCTCTCCAGTCTCTAAGAAGGATTCGTTGAGGATAATCATGCCTTAGTAGCTCATTTTGATCTAGAGCTATATCAAGTGGATGTGAAAACAACTTTTCTAAATAGGGATCTTAATGAATTGGTATACATGAAACAACCTGAGGGTTTCAGTGACGACAGCCAAAAAGTATGCAAGTTGAAGAAGTCTCTTTATGGACTCAAACAGGCTTCCCGTCAATGGTATTTAAAGTTTTACAAGATTCTCATCTCATACAGTTTTATCAAAAATCTTGTTGATCAATGTATATACATTAAGGTCAGTGGGAGCAAATACATTTTTCTAGTCCTTTATGGAGACAATATTCTTCTTACAAGCAGTAATTTGAGCTTATTACATGAGACTAAACAATTTATCTCCCAAAACTTTGAAATAAAAGATATGGGTGAAGGCTCTTATGTCATTGGCATAGAAATTCACATAAGTAGGAAACAAAGAGTCTTAAAACTATCTCAAAAGGCCTATATTGAAAAAGTTTTATAGAGATTCGGTATGAAAGATTATAAAGTCTCTGTAGCTCCCATAATCAAAGGTGATAAATTTAATAAAATCAATCACTTGAAAATATATTTGAGCAAGAGCAGATGAAAACTATGCCTTATGCATCTACAGTGGGTAGCTTGATGTATGCTCAAGTTTGCACCTATCTAGACCAATGTCCAATAGTTAGATTATTGGGTCGCTATCAAAGTAGGTTTTCAACATTGGATAGCTACAAAGAAAGTGATGTGATATTTGCAAGGAACCAAAGACTGCAAGCTAACCTACAGGCATACAAAAAATTTGCAGATGGTTGGCTATTCAGATTCAGATTTTGCCGATTATGTAGATACCAGAAAGTCTACTTTTAGATATATCTTTCTTCTTGCTGATGGAGGTATATCTTGGAAGAGTACGAAGTAATCTATAGTTTCTACATCTACTATGAAGGCATAATCTATTGCGTGCTATGAAGCAACGACACAAGCCATGTGATTGAAAATTTTTATTTCTAGTCTTAAAGTTGTTGATTCTATTCAAAGACTAATAAAGATTTTTTGTGATAACACCACTGCAATGTTTTTCTCAAAGAACAATAAGAGCGGAAACAGAAACAAACATATCGATATAAAGTATTTAAGTGTGAGAGAAAGCATAAAAAGTAATGTGGTGTATATTGAGCACACCAGTACATATTTGATTTTAGTCGATCCAATGACCAAAGATTTACCGGTACAACAGCTTCAGGGTCATGTGGATCATATGGGTATATTTAAAGTGTAATCTCTCTCATGTTGCTATATATTCCACAAAGAATAAATTTGAATTCAATTTTAGTTTTGTGCATAAAGTAATGAATTCGTTATATCCATTAGGTGATTATGTTGGAGTCGAATGACTTTTATTAGTTGTTCATAAAGTATTTTAAGGGATACTATGTATTGTGACGCATGAAAGAGAAATGCTCACTATGGAGAGCAATACGCCATGGTTCGTGTACAGGATACCTTGACATAATTGAGGGCGTTATTTTTGGCCATTTCAATTTTACCTATTAAGCGAACCAAGTGAGAGAATGTTAGACTTTTAGTTTTCCTAGAAAACCATTTGTCTTCCCTAAGGTAGTTCACTTCATCTAAGATGATTTACTTTATCTATCAAGTATAAGTAATTTCCCTTAAATAAATAAAGTGGTTAACCCTTGCTATTATTTTATGGATAAAATAATGGGGGTAGCCCAAATTTTGTGGAGTAATAAGTAAGGATCACTAGTCTTGTCTATATAAAGGGACTTGTGTTTGCCATTAGACTCATCCATAAAGTTCTAAGGTAGAAGACTAGAAGTTCCATCTCTATAGAAAATCTCTACTCTCTTTTTATAGGTTTTTCAATTCTCAAACCTAAATAGCTGGAGGTAAAAGATTCTATAGATTTCTTTATTCTTTCAAGAATTTTTTTTTCAAGTATGGTATGAAGTGTACGTCCATGGGTCATGGGTGTAAAATCCACTATAAGTAGAGCTTTATACAAGCCCTTACTCCTCCCCACCAAGCTCTTTAAAATTACTTCCATGGAGTTATAAAATGATGAATCCTCTTGGCGTTCTCTTGTATTCTTTTTCCCATCCACGTGTACTCGTTATACCTTTAACAGATTCTACGTCATTCCTGTTACCTATCGATGAGAATTGAATTGAATATTTAAATTGGTGATAGCTAAGTTAAAATATATTCACTCGCTTCATGTGAGTATTTTGATAACAACATAATACTTGATATTCATTAACAACAACAAATTACATCAAAGATTCTGACTAAACAATTTGTGAAATACATTCAGGGAATGAGTCCCACCAAATTATCAAATCATCTAGATGCCTAGCATATCTTGCTAAGGTATGAACTACAACATTTTTCATGCACCCCTTATGGTGTATTGAACACCTTGGAAATCTCTTCATCATTTCTTGCACTTCATGAACCAGATTACCCCAAGCATACCTCAATTCTCTAGCATCATTCAGTTCTTGAACCATAATCAATGAATCACTCTCAATGATAAGCTCTGAAATGCCCATTGGGATACAAAATTGCTACCCTCTCAAGTATTGCAAATGGTTCCACCTCCATTGGATCAGTAACACCATTTTCCTTTTACTTGCAGAGAACAAAACCCCACCTATTGCATTCCTCAACAGCATTCCCACCCCTATTTTATCCAGTTCTTCAAAGATGGCACCATTTACATTTAACTTGAAGAACCCTTGAGAATGAGGTTGCCACAGCAAGTTGGAATCTTCCTCTATTCTTGTGTTTAGCAGCAATGATCAATGCTTGTTCAATCCTCCGTTGAGAGGAAAGAGAGGAGACCTTCTTAACCTTATGTGAGTATTTTGGGTCTATGTTAACAAGTTTTTTATTAGCATCAAAGTGGGTTCACTAAAGTTAAAATTATTTTTATGAGTGATCCTGAATTTTTTCTTACTTTCTCTTTCCTTGATTTTCCTTTTTTGATTTTTCGTACTATTATTCATACTTACCGTAAATTTCACAACAAGCTCTTGTGCAGGAAGCTGGATATGCAGGACAAGAAGAACTCCAGTGGTATTAATGAGATCAAGAAACATCGATGAATTTAGATCCCGTTGAAAAAGATGAAAAAGTCTATAATTTCTTTTTATGGGCTGAAAAATCATAAAATCAATGCGTTTAATCAGGTAACTGTTTTAGAAACTCGATCGACTTATCACTATCCAACAATAATCATATGCATGAAAGACAACATATAAATAATATCTGTGTATTTAAATAACAGAGCATTTGCTCGTTACAGTTTACAATTTCGGATATTTCTGCATCAACTATGTACTCTTATACCCAGTCTAACATCTCCCCTCGTGACCAGCACGGCCTGACATTTCCCACTCCCATGCCATTGCCATGTACCTAAGTATTCTTTTAGGACTTCTTCACGCAACGGCGTTCTGGGAGAACTCACTGCCTGCCTCGTGACTTTCTTCAGATCACCAGATCAGACCACTCAATTGGGACCCCAACAACTTAAGTACATGACCGTCCTCAAAGACTCTTCTGACTTCTTCATTTTCTCTCTTCCTTTGCTTGAAACCACTGCAGAAGTTGAAGAGGAGAGGTTCTTAGTCTGAGATAACGACCGGAGATGGTTCTTGGTGTTTTGCTGAGCGGATCTTAAAATATAATTCCACCTGCAGATACCCATCTGGTCTTTCATGGCCTCCACAACTCCTACGCTGGCTGCTACAATAGCTCTGCTCGTTGAACTCATCTTCCACTTGCTCTTCACAAGACTGTTCTTTGCTCTTGAAATTAGAGAAAAGGGATTTGTGCTTGATGTGGATAATCATAGGGAGCTAGGGGCCTCTTTTATACGGGGAGAAAGTGATGGAAAGGAGCTCCAGTTTTGGAGAAACCATCGAACTAAACCATTTGCTGGTGGTTTTGGGCTCCGGGGAGCAAATGGTTTTTTCGATGATATGGCGATGCCTTTCTTTGGTCAATTTCAGTTAAAATAATGCGCACGCTGTTTTGCAATATAAATTGTTCGCGGATTGCCGACTCCAATCTTTTATAAATTGAGAATAATGATAATTTTACCATTTTATTATTATTTTTTTGTTATTTTTTTTAAACTTTTTTTTTAAAAAAATATTACTTGATTGTTAAGAAAGATCTATTAAGAAAGTTGTATATTTTTTTAAAAAAAAAACTTATTAGTTAAGGATGTTAAAAAAATACATAAAAAGAGATAATAAAAAAACAAAAACTTCAAATACCATATAGAGTAGTAGATTTATGTTAAAAACTTCAAATACATAATAAGTGTATCATTACTCATCTTTTATTACGTTTGTCTCTATCTCGCATCCGTCTCCTTTTATATGTTGACTTTGGATATAGAGTAAAACTTTGAAGGGAATTGAACTCCAACATAATAAAATAGAATATTGCTACACAAATAATTTTATACTAGTAGAATAAACGTCCTTTGGACATTTGCCTAGTTTAGGCAAATTTTTTATGGTAATTATATAATGAAGCAACGTCCAAGAGATGTCTGCCTAGTTGAGAGAAAATAACCTACTAATATATATGAACTATGTGCATGATAAAATAAAATCGTTTACAGATAATAAGTTACAAATTAAATATAATAAGTTGAGAAAAGCTTCAAGTCGGAATTGGTATAAAATTTAAAATTACACCAGCCAATAAATAAGATACACGTAAGAGTCTCATGTAAAGTATCATGATCCGCATATGAGAGGATTGCTCTCAATTCTGCAGAAGTCTTCATTTCACACGTCATTGTCATTTCACACTTCATTTCACAATTCATTTCACACTTGCACTCTCTCTCTCTTTTGTCCCTCACAGACTATTTCTCTCATTTTCGTTGGTTTCTCTCGAAATTATTGTAATAGGTGCTTTCGTTGGTTTTCAGTTTCATTTGCGATAGAAACAATGACTTCGAGTGAAAATGTAAAATCTGAAAAAATGGGTATTAATGGGATTAGACCGAATGCGATTCGAAAGGAGTTCAAGTTGGATTCAATGAATCTGAGTTTATCTATTTCTTTAGTTACTGAGATTTTTCGGGTTTTGAGTTGGGAAAGAGTGTCTGCCTTGCGTTTCTTTGCTTGGATTCTTACCCGTTTTCATTTCAAACAATGATTCCATTATGCGTTCTGTAAGAAGAGTTGTAGAGGTGCTGAATGAAGTCGGCGGGTCATGTCAAACCTCCGGGGTTCACTTGCTGATTGAAATGCTCAACAGCTTGGGTTCCTTTGAAATGGCCAAGTTTGTGATGTAAATTACTAAGAGGAAAACCGGTTATTACAACATTTTGATTAAGTGTCGGAGATGTGATTTCGAAGGAGCTAAGGGAATACTTGATGAGATGAGGCAAATGGGTTGTGATCCAATTGTCAACACTTACAACTACCTACTTAGTAGTTTATGTAGAAGTGACAAAATAGATGAAGCTTGTCAACTACTTGAAGAAATGCAAGAAAGGAATTTTCTTCCAAATCCATTAACCTTTGAGATTTTCATTTATCACTCATGTAAACTTGGGAAGTTCGATCTTGCAATCCAGTTTCTTGATAGGATGATTTCAAATGGTCTTGATAGTAGAAACTATTAATAAAATAAATAACAAAGTGAAAATAGAGATATGAGCATGTGAATATTTTCACAATAATATAAATAGAGACAAGAACATGTGAATACTTTCACAATAATAAAGTAACAATTACTTTACTTTAAAAAGACATGCAATACTTTGGTAACAATTAAAGTAGTAGAACTTGTTAATAAAATAAATAACCTAGTGTAAATAGAGATAAGAGCCTGTGAATACTTTCACAATGATAAAGTGACAATTACTTTCATTTTAAAATGGCATGTGAATACTTTGGTTGAACTTAAATTAGTAGCATTAACATTAACGCAATGGCTTCTCAAAAGTTGTCATTAACAACAATCCAAAATATGTCAAACATTTCAAAATATATCAAAATGGTTTCTCAAAATGTGTCATAATCCACAAAGCAACTCCAACAAAAACATTTCATCCAAAGTTTGGACATGAATGAATTAATAATTTTGTGATGCGTGAATATTCCACGAAGCACCAAAGTCGTGATCCTGTGACATGGTCGGATCTTGAGAAATGTCAAAAGCAGTTGCATAACTTTCTGGCATATTCCTATAAACAAAAGAAGAAGTTCATATTAAAAGATGAATAAATAAAAAATGAGAAATACAAATATACCAAGTGGCATAGTATTCAAATATGTCAAATGCAGTTGAGATAAAGCCCGGTTGTGAATCTATGTGAAATATAGTTGAGTTTGGTTCCCCCATATGCCTAAAAAAAAAATAGATTCCTTAATAAAGTTAAAAACTGGATTTAAGTAATTAATTAGAAACATAATTGTCACATTCTAAGTACCTATTTGATGTACAATTGGTTCTAACATGGCCCTCTCATTTAAAGATACTATATTGTTGCTTCTTGGTTGGACCATTTTCCTTTGGGTTCTTTTGGCGTAACGATTTGGGCCTTCATTTAGACATAATATGTAGAGGATTTTGTAAGGTGAAATTTGAGAGTACTTGCCTATTGACCCGTTGTGCCTTATCAACATTCCCGTCATCAACATTCATTAATTGAAGTTCTTGTTGGATATTCTTTATACCCCTTGAGACATGCTCATATATTTGAATAGACTACGATCCCATTTCAGCAACTTCATAAAACTGCCTTATCAAATGATGTTTCATGACAAATGTAGTTGGGATTGTATCCACTGGCCCCTCATCGCCATATATACCATGTATCACGCGACTCTTCGCATTGATTGTCCACCTCTCTAAGACATGTGATTGCAGTATGATGTTCATCATAGATTTTTTTTTTCCAAAATATGTAGGTTGTGGCGAAATAAAAATCCAATAAATTTAAATTGACAACATGTACAAGAAACATTGAACTTCTCCCTCCCAATTGTTACTTCATATGCAAGACTTTCTTTCCCATCAGGTGTCACCAAATATATTTTCCTCCCATCTTCCTCACGTGTTTTAGAGGTCTTGTATCGTTGGTTTTGAAATAGCTCTTGTTGAAAGTGAATAAATGACTTTCTAGTATAGATCTTGGCTGCTTCCTCTTCCACTTTGAAACAAGTTCTCATAATTGGTTTCGTAATTTTTGTCTTCACATCTTTTTCTTTCTCATTGAGATAACGAGCATTTAGTGCTTTATCGTATTGATGGATAAAATCACGAACCATTGTACCTGAACGAACAAAGTGTTTAAAAAACTTGTTCATACTTTCACTACGCTGAGTTGTGGACATTCCAGCACAAAATATGCCTCTCAAATAAGCTGGCACCCACTTTGCCCTCCTGGCATAAATGCCCTGCAACCAACTATTGTCTTCCAATTTGTACTTTAATAATATTTCAATCCATTCAAATTCAAATTCTTCAATTGTGAGTGTTTCATGAATACAATGGTAAAAATCTTGCTGAAATTGTGGGTACTTATTATAGACACGAGCTAAATGTTCAGGAACTTTTTGTAATATATGCCATAAACACAATTCGTGAGTTATATTGGGCAATACCTTCGCGATGGCCTTAGCCATTGCCTTGTCATCATCAGTGATTATTATTGTTGGAGCACGACCAAGCATCGCCTCTAGCCATGTTTTCAGCAGCCATGTATAAGACTCCCTGTTTCATTTATGAGTAAGGAACATCCAAATATCACAGATTGATGGTGATGATTAACTCCAGTGAACGGAACAAAAGGCATCTTGTAGCGATTGGTGAGGTACGTGGCATCAAAAGTCATAACGTCTTCAAAATACTGATATGCAGCCCATGATTTAGCATCTGTCCAAAAGCAATTTCCCATCGATCCATTTTCATGAACTTAGATTGAATACACAAAGCCTGGACTATTATGTTTGCTTTCCAAAAAGTAAGTGTACAGGCTTTGTGCGTCTCCCTCTCCCAGAAACTGTTTCCTTCGATTGCCCAAATAATTTTGAACGTCTTTATTGATGCAATCAATATTATAGTCACCACCAGACTCCTAACTCAAGATGGACATTATTTTCCGTGTTGGTATCCCCGACTCATTTAGTGTGTCAATTAAATTTTTTTGCGCTGGTGTTACCCGTCTATGCCCACGAAGAAAACTTGTACTCCTAGGTGTCAGCAGCTCATGATTATGTTGGAGTACAAACTTGGACACAACCAATTTTTCTCCATTCTTCCTTATTGTCATCATTGCTTTACACCCAATCTTTATTTCTGCAGTCTCGGGTCTTACTCTATTTTTCGATTTCAAATCCTGGCAACGGAACCCTTCCCTTGAACAAACATATTCTACCTCAATTAGTGATCTGTCTTCCTTTGCCAATCAGGTATGATTTGTTCGAATGCTAAAACCAGTTCATCTAGAGAAGGCTTTATAGCAAGTATGTGCATCTTCTATATCGTCAAATTGTAACCCCACATACGGCTCCACATATAAAGATGACCCGGTATTTGGTTCATTGGGCAAGCTCTTATCTTCTTCAAACTCAACGTCCAAATCTTCAATTATTTCAACTTCATTGGCACTAGAATTTGTAGAATCAAATACCTCAATATTATCCCTAAAAAAATACTCATCTTTTAAATTTTTACTCCACCTAATATCATGAAAAATGTGTCATTTAGAGAACAAAAATCTCATGCACAATAGTTAATAATTTAATAGAATTGAACCCAGAAATAAGATTGGCTATAAACATCATTAATTAAAGTAAGGTTGCACTACTGGGAATATACTTTTTAGTTCTAATCATTATTATAGAGGAAACAAACAAGGAAAAATTTTGGTGGTTCTATACCTTAAAAAGTAATCTAAACATTATTATCATAATGCACATTTTCAACTTAAACATATTTTATTCAATCATGCAGGTAATTTCAAAAGTTTCTAGTTTGGGATCATGTTCTTTACCGTTTGAGTTTTATTAAATTTTTGGTGAGCCGTTATGTTGCAGATCGGTAATTTGTAATAAAAAAAAAAAAATTATTTTTCTTCATGTTAGTGGATATGGCTTCAACAACAATCCATAAAAGTCATTTTCAAATATATAAAAACAAGTTTTTTTGTCACAGTGCTATGCTACATATTATTAAGTTACCGAGACATTTTTTTTTGTATTTTTTTTTTAAAAAAAGGTTAATGATAAAAAAAACAAACTTTTTTTTTAAACTTGACAAATTGTTTTGTGAGACAGCTTAATGCTACAAACTAAACATATTATGAAAAAGAAAGCTTAAAGCAATAAAAAAAAATATTGGAGCACGAAAAAAATTTCAGCACGTTAAAAATACCTTAGTTTGATCTGAAGAAAACAACAACATGTAAGGAACATGTCTGAGGAGAGCGACAGTGAGTGCGAGAGGGTAAAGTCTGAGAAAGGGTCCAATAACTTTAGTTTATCCAAAGGAGGAAGATAGAGATATTTGGGAGGGGTGGGGGAGGGTGGGGGTGGGTGAGATGGGTGTAAAGAAAGATAAAAGGTGGAGAGAGAAAAAAAAGTAAAAGTTTGAGAGAGAACATCAGAAAAGTGTATGTCCCGAGGAAAGTATTAATTGAAATGTAAAAGATCTCCTACATCTAAGTTGTATTTTACTTTTAAAGAAATCATTATGTGTCATCTTGTGATTGGTGGGTGTAAAACATATATTTACACCAAAGCTGGCTGCCAAGTGCACTCTAATAAGTTAGAATCATGGGAAGTTCTATTTTGTTGGTGATTTTGTGCCTGAATACATGGAAGCTGATCTGCAAAACCTGGTTACAACTACCGGAGGTAATGTTTTGAAAAGTAAAGAGGAGCTTTAGTGCCTGAAAAATAAATAAGCAAATCAATTATTTCAACCTAATGGGAAACTGAAGTAACATGGGACAAAACAAATATCGAGAATATGTTAACAGGGAATGAAATTAACTCTCTCTATCTTCCCATTTCTCTTTATGTTATTTTCTAATAACAGAACAGGGCCTTCAAAGAATTCATCAATTCCAAATCTTCCCAGAGCACTACTATTGGCTCTCGTAACTTTTACTCACCTATCAAAGTCGGTCTGAATACTACTCAAAAAATAGATAACATTATTTAAACAGCCCCCCTCCTCTGCCCTTCACCCCACGATTATAAATCAACTTTTTTCAATATATATTCCATTAATGTTGCAATCATACTAACAAAGAAATCAAAATCTTCATGGGGTAGTGTGTTTTTCTCCATGACATCTTTGAAAAGTGGAGGGCGGGGGCAAGTGCAGTCCAAGCACTAAATATGGCACTCTGGAAGTTTCAGTCACAACCACTTCATGTTCTGTTCCACCAATGGTGAATTTGGAAACAAAATTTTGGCAATCACCATTTTCTTGCTTCTCAGTGACAACTTTGTTTTGCATCTCTTTCACAACCTCCAATTCGCCCTATCAAGTATATTGTATATTTTGGATAAGTACTGGTGAAATCCAGTGAATCCAACCACAAACAACAAAGTGAACAAGAAGAAAAGAAGGATAAAATAAACAACCTAAAAGCAATCATAGATAGTGCTTTTATTTTTCTTTGTTTTAAGATCTTTATGAAGTGTGTTAAGAAACCATGACATCAATTCAATCGGGTCTGACTGTGCACCTATTCGAAATCATTTTTTTCTGGCTTTCATAACTGCCTGCAGAAACTCATGTGGGCTCACCTGTAAACATTAAAAAAAAAAGATTAAGATGAATCTCATGTCAGGAACAATTAATTCAATGTGGAAATCATTGGAAACAAAGCTATCCTTTGAAGTTCCGTGTATGCCAAATCTTTCGTGTGAGTTCTGCAAATTGATGAACAAGTAGAGATTTGTTGTGCCTATAATTTTCAGGGATAAGGAAAAAATTTCTTAAAGAAGTAACTCTTATCAAAGATTGTATTACGACATTCACAAAATCTGTATCTTTAATATTGTTAAGACCCACCTGAAATTTGCCAAAAGCATATCGGAGATATAAGGGAAGCACGGGTAACCGAACTCTTTTTCGAAAGGGATTCCGCACACATCTTTTCCATGATTATTTGAATCTTTTCCAATTTCTAGCTATCAAAAAAAAATTTGTAGCTAGATGACTTTCGCACACATCTGCTCATACATGGAATGCACCTTTTGTGTTTTTTAAATGAAATTATTATACTAATCAAGAAAGGGAAGAAAATATAGAAGTGGCAGAATCTTACATTTCAACAAAAAGATTACACTACTCTCAAACCCAAAGGAATGTAATCCTATGGAATCATAAAAAGAGCAAATATACCTATCATTAATACCATTTTCCTCCTTTTAGACAACATTCTATGAATTAATAGCAAAACGGTAAATGTCCACTCTCAGTAACAGTATCACATTTATAACTGACAACAACATACTGCCAATTTATTCAAACTACTTAATTAAACATTTTGGAAACTCTTTTTTTTTTTTTGATAAATCTTTTTGGAAACTCATCATCCAAAGGCAAGTCCAAATCCTAGATGGTGTGAAACAATCTACAAAGAATCAGTGTCCAACATGATTATGAAGCACTTACATAACATTAAAGCACAAGTAACTGCCACACAAGTGTCAAAGCAGGTTAAGTGTTCAATACTTATACATTGACCAAAAGAATATACACAAAAATACATGCACACTCGTATCAGATCATCCTCATTGCATAGAATGTAAAATCTAACTGGAAACCATCAACAAGCACTAATGCCCGATTAGATTGTAAAGAATAACTTCTTTATATATATATATATATATAATAAAGAATGGATTTAGAAACCCATTCACACAATGCACAATTATAACTGAAGTAGACTCATAATGCATAAATTCTTCTATTCTACAATCACATATTAAACTCTTTGTAGTTCCTAGTCAAGTTTGATAGGAAATGTATACAAAACAAGAAATGGATTCAATCCAAAACACCAATAATAACTCCACCAAAGGAAGAGAAAGGTAAATCCAATTATCTAAAGGTCCCACAAATACAATCGATTACTCTGTAGCAAGGGTCTTCCAAGATAACTAAAGTGCCCATTACATGCCAATTACAAAATCAATATTGAAGGCTCATCCCCAAGGAATTCAGAAGATGGTAGAAATTCATCTGGTGCAAAAGTTAATGATCAAATTATTAGCTCCTAAACACTCTTTAACCCAACATGCATCCCCAACTTCCGTCATATGAAGCATATACTTCTCAAAATCTTGTTTTAAAAAGTTATAAGAAGCTTTATTGAATCAAATAAATAAGCATATCCCAAGTACATAGGAAGTATACAAGTACTTCTCAAAATCAACTTTGCGAATACTAATAATTATTAGGGTTAGTGTGGTGTTCTTATTTGAAAATATCATTAGGTACCTTCCATCTCCCACAATGCACATAGAGACTATCATCACAATAATTTGTCTTTCTTGTTTTTTTTTTTTTTCAATAATATGATCACAGTGGTTTAAGAATCAACTTAAAAAAAAAAATATGATCATAGTGATTTGCATACTGGATTTGTAGGGACGTTGCAAGATCCAACACTCTACAACTATATCATGATGGAAGTGCTTATCATAAATCTAATGTAATTGAGAGTGATACACCACACTATTCCAGGCAATCAAAATTTTTTTGATCAGAAACAATTGTAATTAGGAAATGAAAACATCGTAAAATTCAGAGTCAATTCCTCCAAAGTAGCAGTCTACATGTAAACCCAAATGTGAAATTTTTATTCTTAAAGAAACAAATTAGCAATGATTTATGAGCTTTCATTTGAAAATACATATTAACCTCTACTGGTTTAACACGTAAAAATGAAGGCTTAAACATAATTAAAATAATTAAACATAATTAAAATTTATTCAAGTAGAGGAAGAAGTAGACCTACAACTACGACATTTTTTTTTTTTTTTGTAGAAATTGTAGACATCTTGGATTCCTCTCTTTTTAAGAGAACATGGCAGAAAATCATCTCACCTCTTCAAGTTGTAGGTTGCACGATTTATGCTTCTGTCTAACTTCCCTCCACTTGCTTACACATCCAACTAAACAAGCATTAGAAGGAAAAAAAAGTAAGAATAGATGTGGTTGGAAGACACTGTGATAGAGCTTGCTGCAGAAAATTTCAAAATTTGGACGTGTGTCGCTGCTATCTTTCTAGGTGTTGAACGTGAAGTAAGAGAGGAAAAAATGAAGTTTTAAACTAACCTAAACTTAGTCATCTAGCAAATGAAATTTAAGCCAAAGTTCATGCCCTATTTCATGAACATATAAGCTGAAAATGAGGGGGGGGGGGGGGGGGGGGGGGGGGGGGGGGGGGGGGGGGGGGGGGGGAAGAGAGAAACAAGAACATCAAAAGAATAAACCTGACCTACCTATCCCAACCTCTTCAAAGTGTCACCCCCAAAGCTTAAACAAACCAGTGGAGAGGGTCGACCAGGAAAATGCTCCTCTCACAGCCTTTGCTATCATCTTACAAATACACATAAAGCATAAGTTAGGTCTGCTTCAAGCACAAGTTCAACTGATTTTCGTCTTACTCCCAGGCTATAACAGATTCAACTCCAAAAAACCACATGATATTTTCATTCTTAAAGGAACAAATTAGCAATGATTTATGAACATCACGCGTACCGTTTACCCAAAACAAGAAACCCGTGATTTGTACGCCATCTTAGCCTCCACATGCTTGCATAAAAAAGATTCACACCATCATGCACAATATAATTTACAAAGAATTAAATGCAGATAAAATATACTGATTTGCATAGAAAAAGAGAGGAACAAAACAGAAAGATGGGAGACCAAATCCAACCCAGCTATGAAATCTCTGCACACAAAACCTCGGGTGGCTCACCTTCCTCCTCGCGTCCTTCAAAGATGGATCAACACCAGGCACCGAGTCGAGCTTCAGTAACAAAGCCATTAGCACCTCGTTCATCCTCAGCCTCGAGCGTTAGGGTGGGATCGCATTCCTCTGATCGATGGCCAAATCCACCACCTTAGATCTCTCTCTCTCTCTCTCTCTCTCTCTCTCAGGCCTCTCTTTTGACCATTCGTTCAGATGAATCTTGAGGGTGAGGCTGAGTATGAATGAGGAGCTAATAGGGTAAAAAGACTAAAACATTTGTAGGCAAAATAAAAATAAAAGCAAGCAGACTGTAATTTTAAAATAAAGTGAAGGGTAAGATTGGAAATGGAAAGGACTTGCACGGATAGCATGCACAAAAATTGATAGAACGAGTAAACGGAAACGGAAGGAGAATTTACTGTTTATTCCTGGAGCAGTGGGATAGATACTTATTATTATAGAAAGAAATTGACGTGATTTTATCCAATTAATTAGATATATTTTATAATAAAAATAATTATACAATGTGACAAATCACATCAAATTATATCAATTTGTAAGATTTTTTTATGTAATCTTTTTTTATGACGAAAGTATTTCTCAATAAAATATTTGTGCAAGTTTCAAATTTTTTGGTAAATATTTTGATAAAAAAGTTAGATTCACTCGAGAAAAACTAAAAATAATTTTGGAGAGAAGCTTACTCCGAAAACATTTAACTAATTATATGTATAATTGCTCTTGTAAATAACTACCACTTGATTTTCTAAGTAGAAAAACCCCTCAACCTAGCCTAAAGAATGGTAGAGTTAAAATAAGGAAAATGATAATATGATTCTCAAATATATCTACTAAATGTGTCTACTCATATATTTTAATTTTTTTTAATGATTAAGAAAGTGACTATTAGTAAAATTTTATTTTATTATTATTTTTTCTTAATGATTAAGGATGTTTGATAAATGCTTAAAAGAAAAAGAAAAAAGTTATTTGCATTGGTGTGCATATTTTGGGTGCACATTTGGTGTACACCTTAACATTGTCCTCAAAATAATATTGCCTACGAATTAGCTAAGTTTAATGTCAATGTCGTACAGATGTAGGGTTCAGGATCTGATGTCATTGATTGAACTGGCATATTCAATGTTGATGGCAATGCACTATTTTGAAAAGGTAGATTAGTACAAATGTGACAGGAAAAGATGAGGATCCTGCAACTTGAGGAGATATTGAGCATGCATCAGTATTTAGTTATAACTTTGATTATGAGTATCAGGATCGCACATATGACCACAATTTGGAAAGCTATTTACGCTTGGTGGTCACTGTCTCAACCTCGAAATCAGACATTTTTTTTCTATGAATTGTCCATTTAAGTTAATTTTTTATGGTGATATTTCACTTTATGTTTTGAGAAATGATTTTTGTTTTCACTTTGGGGCTAGATTTTGGCAAGATACTTATTTTGTTGCTTATTTGGACGGTTGGCTTTAGCTATTTAAGCTCTACTGATGGGCTTCAGAATGAACTTTCAGACATTTATCAATAAACACTAATCTTTGATTTTATCCCAAGGTTTTCTTTCTATTTGCATTTTTCTCAATCTCAATCCCTAATTTTCGTTGCTTAACTAGCCATTAGAATAAGCCCTATACCATCCAGCTTCACATATGTTTGCAAAGAGTTCTTTTAGTCATCATTTATACACCACACACATGTTAAGGAAAAGAAATAAAGTAATAAAAAATAAAAGCAAATGTGTGGTATAGTGATTACGCCTAAAGAATAACGCAGTAGTTGTAGCATTGTTTTGGGGTATCAATTCTACAGGGAGACAAATTAAAAGAATAGCAGAAGGAACAAAGATTAATTGTAAATGTAAATTATTAAATGAATAATTGAGAACAAAGATTAATTGTAAATGTAAATTAAAGTGAAGCAAAGTTACTAACGGAAAAAGTAATCAAATTGATGAACAGTAGAGCGACGGGAATCCCTTGCACAAATCCGGTATTTTAATTATTCTTAATTCATTGAATAATTCAATTGGAAACTCAATTTCCAAAATTCTCAATTGGAAGATATGGATTTATAAGCCAAAATTAAACCAATGTAACCCTTTAAAAAATCATTCACTACTTTTAAAATACATAAATTATCATCCCTATTAAGAAAATCCAATGACGACAATATACTCAAGGAATGATATTGCAGCAAAAAACTAAATCAATATAAATAAATAATTGATCCAAACATAATCAAAGAACTAATCCATTCGATAGAAAAAGCATGACTAAATCTATAAACAAAATAAATTCTATGATTATTCGGGGAAAAAAATCAACAATGAATTGAGAATGATAAAACAAAAGAATTTTAATAATTGAAAATAAAATACATAAATTAAAAATATCATCTAATGTGCAAATTCATCCCTACCCCTACTTGAGAATTTAGTTACCTAAAAATATAATGGACAACAAAAATCTCAAAAGAAAACTGAAGCGATGGCGGCCATGGAAGTGATTGTTTTCTCTCTTCAAATCTGTTCCTTGTGCCTCTCATCCTCCTTTATTTCGTGCTAATGATATGCTTATGTAGAGTAGGAAATAAACCCTAAAGTCTTCATAATTTTCGCATAAAAAAATGTCTAAATTTTAGGACTCATCTTGGCAATCACGTACGCACTTCAGGGGTTTGAATTTGGAAATTCTTATTAGAGACAAAGTTATAGATATGTAAGATATCTTTCTAATTCATCAAGAATTGGATAAATTTGATATGTGAGTAAAACGTTATGGTCAAAAAACTAAAATATGTCTAGACTATCTTCTAGCAAATTTCAGATTTGGAATTCTTACAGTTTCCTTTTATGATTTTTTTTCTTGATCCAAATTGCTCTCAAACCCCGTGAAAGTCCTCTTTGAATTTGACTGGGCTTTAACTTGCTCTTTTATAAACTCTGAAATTAAACATAAAAGAATTATTTATGAGCATCTCAATATAATTAGAAACTCAATTCAAGAATACATTAATTTTTATGATTTATATTCACATTTTAACATTTTAATCCAATAATAGGATATTTAGAATGCGCTTTCACTGACTCATCATGTAGAGATGATAACTAGAATTTTTTTAGACATGTCTTTGGATTTTCACAAATTATATTTTTTAGCTTTGTAAAGTTTGTAAATAAATCTAGAGCAAACTAGTTTGATGAATTGAGGGTTGTGAAATTCTATATCAGAAGGACTATTATGTGGTACGAATGCAACTGTCCACTAAGATGGCTTTCAGATATTTTTTATTTGTTTTTAAATAACGAAAATGAGCTAAAATTAAAAAGTAGAAAAGTGCTATGTACAACCTCGAGATAACCCCACCGCAGCCTTGTGTCCTATGTGGTTTAAAAAGAAAACGACGTTAGTTTATTTTGTTGAAATTCCCTCTTTGTTCTCTCATTCTCGTGTTTTCAATTTTCGTCAGACCTCTCTCTCCCTTTCAATTTCCCTCCTTGTTCTCATCCCAACAGGACTTCCAAAAGCATAAACAATTTCCCCTCTGATTTTCCACTGTGGTTAGCCTCCATTGCTAAAAGCTGCCACCGTGATCACTAGTCTGCAAGCCCGACCGGCGCCATCGTGAAGGGCTCACTATCCCCGAACCACTTCACGTCTCAGCTACCCTGGTTGCACAACTATGAGACATTGCACCTCTTCACGCCACCACCGCACCCCACAAGAAACCACACAACCCACAAGCCTCCACATTCAAACACCGTTAACCCACACACCAACACTGTCACATAGCCACTTGAACCACCACCCCTAGTAGCCACCACAATTCCCACACATGGCCAACAAGCCACCTACAATCACACGGAAAGTCTCTATTTTCACACCTAAGAATAGAGCAACTCACACCCAGCAGCTCCTCCACAAATTTTTCATTAACCGTGCCGTCTCTCACCACGATTGCACTGCCTGTGAGCCTCTCTCCTCCCATGGTCACGTTCAAGAAATCACTACAAGAAAAAGTCATTTTTACAGCCAAAAAGTTATTCGGGGAGCAACAATTGGATGGTAGAAGCTGTTTTCAACTATAGCCGTGTTTTTGTTCTGGTGAGCAAAAACAATCACCACTAAAAAGACCTCATGTGGCGAGTTTTCACGGACACAAAAGGTTATTATGAAAACCTCGCGGCTTTTCTCCCTAGCTACTTTCTTTCCCTGCCTAGCCGCCCCCTTGTTTCTTTTCCTTCTCCCCCATTTTTTCTTTTTCCCCTACTCAATACTCCCTCTCTATTCTCGGTGAGTTTGTTGCCGCCATTCCTAAGCCGTGCCTACTGTCGTGCTGTCACAACCTAGCTGAGGAGGTGAGTCTCTCAATCCTCCATCAACATCTTTCTCTGTTTTCGTGTGTATGTGCACCTCTCTCTCTCTGTCTGTTTCTCCCACTCTCTATTTCGCCCTAATTATCTCTCTCCAGTTGTAGCCCTTAATCTCTCTCTCTCGGTTCCATCTTCATATGTGGGGATCTCAACCGAAGCATGGACGAGGGCTGCTACTCAATGAATGGCTCTATGTTCTTCAACTTTTTTCCCTCTCATTTTAGGTAAATGTATTGCAAGCATGCTATTTGAGCATAGTTTTATTGCCTTCATCTCTGTTTGTTTTGATTTCGTAGATTTGGACTTCCTGTTTGTTTGGGTAAATTCATTTATTTTTTTGAGATATTCTTGTGTATTAGGCTTTGAGTTCAATGCAAGGCTACAAGTTTTGTTTGAATATGATCTAATAACAAACATGCTATTGGATATTCACATGAAATGCTAGTGGAGTTGGAAGGAATTGGTGGTGGTGGAAAGATGCAGCTAGAGGCTTGTTCCTTTGTGCTTTTGAAATAAGTTTCTTATTGAATGCTTGTTGTCTTAGGAATCAGATAATGGCAAGAACTTGGTTGGCTCAAAGATTAAGGTTTTCATGTAGCTCTCTCTCTCTCTCTCTCTGGACAAAAGAAAGGAAAACAATAAGTGTAGATCACATATGGGTGTCCCTAAGTTTAGTATCTTTGCATGCAATTAAAAATAAGGTATTTATTTTAGTCATATACACTGAAATTTCCAGTACCCAAGATAGCATGTCACTTTGTATGGTTTATCTGCTTCTTCAGTAATGATTTTTGCAATATCTCTTCATAGATTGGATATTCTTGAAATCATTCTACCAAATGACAGTCTTTCAAGGGTTTGCCAAATATTCAATGTATTAAATATATTACTCAATTGATTAAACAGTTGAAGAGTTAGCTTCACATTAGCAAGTTTTTGTATTTTTGAAGCATGTATAGGTTGGTTTGTGTGGACATTCTGTTGCTTTTTGTACATTTTTTATACAATATTTGTAGTTGTACCTTGTTTCTTTGACTACAGTCATTCCCTTGTGCTAAGACACACAACAGAGGAAGTGATTGTTGCATGCATAATGTTTAACAAAACATGGTTGGTTTACAGAATTTGATATTTCTAATGAACCACCTGTGAGATTTTCTTTGAGGGAGTGGATCAAGTAAGCCAAGGAAGTTCAAGCAACGGTTTTTATTGCAGGTTTTTATTACCATCCATTTATTTTCTAGTGGAGGAATATTACATTTGTTTATTTTTCTTTAAGTCTGAAAAATGTATAAATATGTGAAAGAAAAATAATAGCCTATTATTTGCCTCAAAATGCTGGAGACTTAGCTTGAAAATACATTAAAGATCACAATCAATGCTTTGCAGACACCAATGATCAATGCTAGCATGGTAAGCTGTTCAATTTGCTTTTTAGGTTCTTTCTATGTTTATTTTTAATGCTGTTTCCCTATATACTTTTATTTTTTGTCTCAGGTTCTTTGTGACAGGCATTTTGGTGGGATCAACTACCCTGTTGGTAACTTGGTGGTGTTGGTGGGATTGCTAAGTTCTTGGCAAAAGGCCTTATTGATCAAGGCAGTGAAATACTTTACAAGGCAAATGTGACTAGCATTATATTTGAGCTGGGAAAAATTGTGAGCCTGATATTAGTCTTGTATTAAGTAACACAATATATTATCAAGGATTCATTATCTGGGTCAAAAGGATGCTTTTGTTGCTTATTTTATTTTATGTTGCAATTTTTAGGTGGGAGCTAAGCTGTCGGATGGAAGGGAGTACTTTGCCAAAACCATAATATCAAATGCTACTAGATGGGACACTTTTGGTTAGTTTTGGCAAGGAGCTTTGAAAATTTCATTTGGATGACAATCTCTTTTTTTTGATATATTATGTGTTGGTATGTTTAATTCTCTTACTCATATTTAAATTTCATCAAACTTTGCTTTTGTGTAGGAAATCTCTTGAAAGGAGAATGCCTCCCTAAGGAAGAAGATAATTTTCAGAAAGTTTAAGCTCCATCTTTTCTTTCTATTCACATCGGGGGTTAAACTTGAGCCCTTGCCCATCAGATATGGATTGCCACCATTTTGTGCTTGTGGTACTTGCTTTATTTCATAGCTTCATTTCCTCGACAATTTCAATTTTTTGGGTCTATACTGAAGTAGTATTTGATTAAAAAAATTTTGCTTAATACCTTACCTTCTTGTCTTTGCTTCCGCTTTAAAAATCTACTCATTGTATTTAGAGGACATTTATTTTTATTCTTTTGGTTACCTTTTATTGATTTTCTTTGAAATATAAAATTAGTGCATGACTTGGATTTTGATGAATGCGGTTTTATGCTTTTATATTTTTATGGGGGATAATTGTTGTTTGACGTGAATTAGGATTCACTATAGAATTTTTTTTTAAAAAAATGGTTATTCTTATTTGCGACAAAATATGATCGCCACAAATAAGAATTTCCAGAGAACTAAGCTCGCAGCAAAATAGTTATAGCTCTGTTGAAAACTATTATTTTCTATAGAAATTATTCGCGGCAAAAGATATTCCATCCGACCAAATCCAAAGGCCACCGCAATTGATCAACCCAGACTTGTTATTCTCGACCAAATTGTCACAAAAGAATTTCTATAGGGTGAAATTGTTTGCAGCAGAAATGATGCTTTTCGCGGCAAAATTACCTCGCCACAAAAGCGCAAGTTTCCTGTGGTGAATCAATGTGCACTCTATGCGAACCAGTCGGCCCTCGCTGATAACCATTATAGCAGTGCCAAAGACCATGATAGAGGATCCTCCACCGCTGACCACCATCCACCCCACACAGTATCGTGACATGCCGCCACCCCCAACACCATTACCTCCGCCCAGCTCCCTACTCCATTACACACCTCATTCCCTTCCAGTATGAAACTATCTTCTCTATTGCATGGATTGGTCTGGAGGCAATATGTAGTTTTAGAAATTTTTTATTGAATTCCAGCCCTTCCTAAAGAGCCCATGCATGTTTTGGTCAAGAAAACTGCTGGGATGGCGACTGAAAGGAACGAAAGCGAAAAAGACATGCACGATGGTGACTGAACCCACAAAATGCTCAAATCTCCCTCTCTGACTTCAAATCTCTCCTCTGGCTTTTTTTTCACAAAATGCTCATTCTCACTAAATGTTCTCAAAATTGTGCTTTCCCTCCTCTTTCTATTTTTTAATTGATTTATTTATTTTTTATTATTTAATAATATCCCTTGATGTGACTGTAAGTGAGGCCGCGATAAGGTTCTAGGGACAATTGTCTCTAGAAGAACTGTAAAAAGAAAGAAAGAAGAAAACATAATGAAATCAGTAACATGGTATTTTATTCCTCTACCTAGGGCTACAACCCAAGTAGCAAAAAACAAGTTTGGGATAGAACCAACCTGATTTGACAACAGTGACGCACAAACCCGACTCAACCCGACCCGCATTGTTCGGGTTGAGTTGCACCTTTTTTTTTTTCATTGGAATTTGCTTCTCTGATTCTCTGAGTTAGAGATTGTGGCTTCTATTTCTATGAGGTCTTGATGGGAGGTGGGTTGCGTTGGAGTTTGTGACTATATATATCAGCAGTAACATAAATGATCAAAACCATCATTTATACAGTTATAAAGCTATGTGTAAGTAAATTAAAAGCATAAGTTTCACACTCAAATGAGTTTGGAGAATGGTCATGAGTTTTGATACATAAAAACCTCCACACAAACTAATAGATAACTACCTTACACATGCCAAAACAATCGGAATAAAACAAGTCCTAGTGCAAAGCTCATGATATCTCAGCAAATCATTTGTTTGTTCTATATCCCAAACTTTAAACAAAAATGCAAAAACCATCTTCTCTTCATAGCAACCTCAAATATGGATCAATCCAGGCAACTTTCTCCTCTATAATCTTGCCCAAAGCCAGCCAAAGCTATTCACCACAACAAAGGAAGAAACCATTATCAACTACAGTCAAGAATAAAGTTGTGCCCTTTGAACTAAGAGAAAGACAAACAATGTGTGGAAATGATGTAATGATCATTCAAGGAAATTAATATAATTAAAGTTAGTATTACATTAACCTACTCCCTGGCCTACCAACTCAAGGGCTTCAAACCATATCATAAAAAAAGATTTTTTCCTGTTGCAATATAAGGGAAAGTAAAATCATTCTTTTTCTTTGAGAAAGAAGAAAATGTCTCATATCTATTTCAATTTTTGATTGAAAAATAGAGAGAGAGAGAGAGAGAGAGAGAGAGAGAGAGAGAGAGAAGTTTTAGATTTTCAATTTTAGTATTCCTATTGTTCTTTGCTTTATATACCAAAACTATCTGATTTTTGGCACACAAAATCAAAAACCTAGAATTCCGTTTTCGATTCTATTTTGTCCTCTACTTTTGAATTTTCTCAATTTGAATTTATTTTCTTGGTGAACCGGGCTTAGTAGTTAATCAAACAATCAAATCATTTCACAAAATTTTACTTGGAGCCTCCTTGAGCTATCTTTGGAGGTCTTGGACACGTCGTTGATGACCTTCACCTCGGGAGAAAGCATACGCTTTGGGTGGAACCTCGTACCGTTCTTTGATAGCTTAAAGGAGATACCCATATCGAAGGGTTTTGAGAAAACGGTTCAAGGTGGGGGAAATAAAAGAGAACAAGGATGGGAAGGTTTGAAAATTTTTGGGCAAAGCCAAAAAGCCTAATGGGAAACGAATGTTGTAGTTTGTTTGGTATCTTTGTGATGCATTTGATCTAAGGATCTGTTAATAGAAAATAGATATGAGAGAGGGAGATATGGGAGAGAATTTTGTTTTTCTTCTAACCAAAAACAAAAGAGATCTGAGACAACAAACGAAAATGAAGAACTACGGCCATGAACTGGGACAATGAAAGGCTATTTGAGGGTAAGTTCTGGAGTAAGAGTGATAATTCATCGGGTCATCGGTTTCAACCGATAATTGTGTGTAACAAATTGGTATTGGGCTTGATCCGATGAACCCGGCTTTAGTTGGGCAAGCCCATATCGATTATTTCAAACGAATCGAGCCCAAGGCCTTTTATGCATAGGCCTACCTCTCCTAGTAACCTAAATCTTTGTGATCGGCTAATAATTCAGGGGACTTATAGGTACTTTGTTTTTCTTCTTCTTCTTTTTTTTTTTTTTTTTTTTTGTTGGAAGTTGTTGGTGGCTTTTTATTTTTTCTCTTTTCTCTCTTGCTTGGTGAGAGACTTATTAGTACGTAGTTGTGATAGAAGACACTAGTCGAGGACTTGGTAGTTTGTCGTCGCCTAAATGAATAGTAATTGGGAATGACTTTTTATTTCATCAATGTACTTAGGAGTCAAATTTTGCAAAATGAATTACACCACACACTCATTTGGTTATTTGGGATTTTATAATGCAATAATGTTTTTTTATAATTTTTTGATAAATAATAAAGCCTAAGATAGTGCCACGTGGCACCCGGTAAAAATGATTGAGATTGGTTTTGTATTGAGGATTAGGTTAATGGCATGGTCTTAGGTTTGGGAAGGGGGTAAGCCTTTTGGCTCCTAGAATAAATTAGTATATTGCTCTAACAAGGACTGTAATGCTGATGAAGGCTCATTTCCCTTTACTTGTTCACTGTTTTCTTCTTCCTCTTTCACTTGTAGGACCACTCCTTTCTTCTCAAGTTTATAACATTTGTTAAGAGAGCCTTCCTTAATCATTTGAGATGCAGCTAGACCTTTTAACTCCACTAACATCCCTCTATAGTTGAACTTCACGGTTAACTCTTCAGAATTTTGAAGAATAGGCCCTAATTCCCTGAGTCATTTAATGCCCATAAATATGTCACAACCAGCTAATACTAGCATATGAACATAAGGGGAAAAAATGTTATCCTACATTTTAACTTTGACCCCCTCACTCTTCCATTCACTTGGGGATAAATCTCTATTGGTCACTCTCACCTTAACGTTCTTGGAGAGATCTATAGGGAGTCTTGTCTTATCAGCCACTGTTGGGTCTAGAAAATTGTCGGTGGATTCAATGTCTATAAAGATAGTTACCCACTTAGACCCTATATTTCCCTTGACTCTCATTGGTTTTGGTTGTGGGAACTTGTTAAGGCATGTAAGGATATTTCTGGGCTATCATTGACAGTACTCAAATCCTCTAGTTCTTCCTCTCCCTCCTTGGATGGAACTACTTCCTACCCAGTTTCAACCTCTTTTCTTGTAACACTTTCTCTAATAAATAAAGTTTAGGACTCGAGCACTTATGACCAGGTTTCCGCTTACCATCACAATACTAACATAATCCATTTTCTCTCCTATCTTTTGTTTGGTTTCAATTGATTCTTTGGATAGGAAATGTGGTTTTAGGAGGATTTGGACTCTTTAATAATCCATGTTCAGGTGAGTAGGGCATGGCAGATTTGTGTTATCTCTTAGATAGGTTCACATTTTCTTCTTGAGTTTTAGCTAAATTGTAGGTTGTTGTCATGGTTGAAGAGTTAAACATCCTCACTGGTAACCTTATATCATCTCTTAATCCACTAAGAAAACAACTCAGATTATAAGTGTTTTAGAGCCCACTTAGTATATTGGACAAAGTCTCAAACCTAGCCTTATAGTCTTCCACAATTTTATTTTGTCTCAACCTAGTCAGAGATTCCATTGGGACATCACAGGCATTTGGTCCAAACTTAATCAAGTAATGCTTTGACATATATGTCATAATCGGTCAGCTGCCCAGATTCCTTAAGATCTTGGAATCGTATGAGTGCATTCCCCTTCATGTGAAAGAATGCTAACATGATGCAATAATGTGGTAAGGTGTTGTGAAAAGTGAAAAATGTATAATCGCCCAAATTCCTTGAGATGCTGGAACCATATAACTACTTTCTCCTCCATGTGAAATAATGCTAATCTAATGCAATAATGTGGTGTTTAAAGAAAATGATATACCTTTTATAGCCAACCAGTAAGGTCTTCTCCTTAGAAAACAAAAAACTCCAGATGTATAGTTCTGGCTTGGACTTCACCCACATGGGACTTGTTCACATCATCACGCACTTGGACACTAGAGGAGGATTCTCTCAGGTTGTGACTTCGATTCTATTTTTGCAATTCCAAAGTTAAAGCTACCAATTATTGCATCTCTAAATTACTAAGGCCAACATTTTTGTCTCCGAATTTTGGCATTGTGAGTCGGCCAAATTTTATGGGCATTTAGCCCATCCTGAAGCTGGTTCAAATGGGTTCCATAGTAGTTGATCTTGCACAGAGACCAATGTCTCTTTAATAAACTCTTAGATTGAGATAAAATAATGCAAAAAACTCACTTTGAGAGTGAGGACTTCCAAGAAGAAGAAGATAGAAGAAGGATAATATAAATTATTTTACTTTCTGGTTGATTTTCCAAAGCCGAAAACACTGTACATATAGCTATCAAACTTAACGGATTTGGACCAATAAACCAACAGTAAAAACAAAGCAAAATCAACAACCACATTCTAGTGTTATGGGCATAAGCCCATTAACAAATAACAACCGAAGGTCCAAATGAAAATAACAAATCTGCTAAATCAGAAAGAAACAAAACAACCGGGCCCATGGGCCTCTCTACATCAGTAAAATCCTCTCTCCATTGATGCCTTTCGTACTTCCCCCAAACTCCGGACTTCACATTTCACAAGTGGACTTCATCACTTTCCAGCTCCACCACTTCCAAACTGCAGGTTGTGACATGTAAGGAGCAGCGCTTTTGAGGTTCCATTTTCTCTTCTGCATAAAGATTTTAGTTGTTTATTTTTTTTTTCTAAATTGGGAATGTGATAATTTCCTTCTTTTTTATTTCTTTCTAAGTTTCTCGAGAAAAGAAGACGAGTAGATGAAACCATTATATAAGCATAAACCGGAGAAAAGTTTTAAATTGTGCCAAAAAATGGCCTGGTGAAAATTAGGCGAAAACAGACGGAGTAGAGGGAGAGAAAAAAGAGATGCCGTGAGGAAAAAGTTTGTATAGGTAGGAATGACTGGCCTAGATTTTTACCTTGGTTGATGACAAAGGCGTACCTTGGGGAGGCAGGGAGCCGCAGCCTAACCCCAAAGAGGCAATGATATAAAACAAACAAACAAACAAAAACATTTTGTCAGTCTTTGCATCTGGTTTTGGGGTACATGCTTTATTTTCTTTAATTTTAATGACAAATAGTTATTAGTTATTTTGATCAGAAACCAGAGTCAAACTTCATATATTTACGACTCAGTATTTAGACTAGAGGGTCACATGAGGAACAGAGCTAGCACATGTACTAAAGAGAAGTTGTTATGTGATGGATTTCACTTTTTGTAATCCCCAAACACTTCTGTAAAGAGATGAAAGGTGCCCTCATGCGGGTTTAACGTAATCAGCAGAGACTCAGAGTGTAAGAAGGTAACTCAGCAATGGCAACCTAAGAAGCTAAGACATGCGCACCATAGGTGGTGCTATATATGTCAAATCTTGGTTTGGTTGCAACCTAAGATTGGAAATGGTGGAGTAGTAGTATAACCAATCCAAGTCTTTTGGAGCCTGTTGGATAGCATTGATAACCTGCAACGAATCCCCATCTTCTTAAGGGTGCTGTGGTTTGAAATGATCAGCCAAAATAGGCAGCCAAAACTGCAGCAAGAGCCTCAGCTTTTGGTAGGATCGATAGTTTCGAAATTTCTTTGTCTAGTCCACGCTGCTAGAAATACTCGTCCATTGTCCCGGCAAATGGACGATATAAGAGAAAAGCTTGCACGGCAGCAGCAATATCATAAGGTTACGGTCACCGAGTTTTGTGGAGGAGTCCGCTTATGGGAGGATATATATTGAGTCTCTCTTTTTCTTTCCATGCTTGGGTGGTACCGTAAACATTTGCTTGGTAAGACATATTACATCCGATTTCAGCCCTACAAAAATCTCTGTTCCTTGGAAAGATGCACTCGTACTCTGAGAGAGAGAGAGAGAGAGAGTTGCGAATTGTAAACAAAGGCTGGTATTTCAATCTTAGCAAAGAGAGAATAGTAGCCATTTAATCAATGCATTTTTGTCCAAGGATCTCTTTCATAACTAGATAGTCAACTGAGACAGAGTATCATAGTCTAATGCGTAATTGTTGATCTTGATCCATCTTTGTGAATGTGTCATGTTGCAGTGGGCCACTTCACTTGCACTCCGATTAACAGATCGTTAGAAGCAACATAACTACATATAGATCTCAGTGATCTTTTTTCCATCCTTAAGCAGCAACATGGATTTTCATTAACACATTTTTATAGCTCATCTCATTCTGAAAGCAAATCCAAGGATTATGCAAAATCGGCACGAAGAAGAAGAAACTTAGATATATCTTTCATTCATTCGACTCGGATGTTTTGAAAACACCTTACTACTGTACATACATAAGGCTTCATTCATGGTCATAGTAAGTAGCTACAGCCTAGAAAAGCTCCAAGTTCAGAAAATACTTTTTGGTTAGACATCAATTGGGACCCCAACAGCTTAAGTACATCACAGTGCGAAGGGACTCCTCAGCCTGTTTGATCTTATTATCCTGACTCGATTTGGCAGCTTTAGCTGCAGTATCAGCATTAAAAGAAGCCGCGGATCTTCTAACCTGCCTGTAAGCAGAAAAACAAGTAGATGCACTACTAGAGCCCTTTAAAGATGTGATTGTGGAGTCACTTTTAGGAGCTTGGTCTCTAATTCCTTGCATCATTTGTGAACTTGATTGCAAGATTTCTTCCCTGCTCATGTACCTCCAGATCATCTCCAACTAACAGACCAATCCAAATGCTATTCTTTTTCTGTGTATGTGAGTGTGCGTTGGAGAGTGAGAGTGTGAGAGAGAGAGAGAGGAGTGGGGGACAGGCTTCAAACTGAGGTTATCCACATATATAGGAAGCTAAGCAGGAAAAGAATGGTGGTTTTGCATATATGGTTCCTTCCTGGTTACAGAAAGTCAAGGTGGAAAGTAGCTCCAGTAATGGTTATTGAAAAAAAAAAAAAAAAACCCTTCAAAGATCTTAGTCATCCACTTGGCAAAAATCTACATACCTTCTAGTTTAATTATCTGCAGCATTGAGGCCCGCCCCACCCCCAAGCTATCACGCTAGTGGTACCAGAGAGAGAAATGCTTAATGACCTGGCTCCAATGCAACCCTACAGCAATGTGTTTTTATTAAACTAGACCGATGACATTTTATTCAAAAGCATCACTTGTCAAATACACCTTAACCCTTGGTGTGGTGAGACACATGGGACTTTTTATTTGTTAAGGGGATAGATTCGGTCCCAAAAGTATGAGAATTAACTAACATAACATGTTGCTTTCTTTCCCGTCAATCTTTAACCGGGTACTCTCTCTTTCCATTTCTTGCTTTGACTGGTCTAAAACTATGTCCATTTATCTCCCTCTCCATTATTAATTTCTTGTTGCTTTGCAGTAAAATACCATTTCTTAAAAGATTTTTGCAGATTAACAAGGACAGTAGCATGTTACTTCCATTAACATTGGAGCAGAAAGCATCATTCCACGTGAATCCATAGATAGCATGTACACGTTTTAGACTTTAGTCAGTTGGATAAGATTGACACATAGCCATTATTGCAAGTTGCAAACCTTTGTCTCTTCTTTTCCTTTGCCCATCCTTCTTTCTTGAATTTGTTTTCTTCATGCACTGATCTGTATCTGTATGCAGCTAGACTTTCTTGTCACCATATGATTTTGGGCCGAAGTATGCTGGGCCTATGTCCGGACACTACCAATGCTCAGGTCAGTGGCCCAGGCCCAAAGAAGAACAAAACAATTGTCAAAGCAGAGTCCCAACCAAGAAAGTTTTGACTAGTACTCAGGGCTCTATGGACCATACCTCAGAAATTGACAGACGTAAAAACCATGAACAAGAAGACATACGACAACAAATTCATTCAATGATACACGCAACAGCAACAACGACAAACGACAACATATTCAAGGATACACGCAACAAATTCAATGACAAACATCACTAGTCACTACCATAACATTAGATCAAGTGCAGTCGATTGCACGGTATTCCACATGTGATTTTTATAATAAATATCTATACTTCGCCCCTCTGAACTATCGAGAGTTTTAACTTTTATCCGTTGCATCTCAAATTATTAAAAAACAAAAAAAGGATATTTTGCATTCTAATTAAATTATAGTTATTGAGATAAAAGAAAAATAGGTAATATGACATGATACATAGAGAATAGAGATGAAACTCCCATCCATACAAGGTTATAAGGTACAACCATATACTCTTATAATAAATGGACATGATTACCAATAACACCATGATAAATTCTTCAGTAGTTGACTTATTGTTAACTTGGACATTTAGAATATCTCAATATATATATATATATATATACTATATAGTAGAAAAATTATTTGTGAATAATAGTGAAATAGTTTGAATTAATGTGTTTTATTGGGTTTTAGAAAATGAGAGAAAAAAAAATATTATAAAGTTAAAAAATTCTTTGAATATAATTTTATTTAAAATTTGAAAAAATTGTATTATTTTTTATATTTTGTTTAGAAATTTTGAAAAGTCGTATTTTGTTTGTATTTGAATAATGATTATCTGAAAAATTTGAATATCTTAAATTTAAAAGTATTTTATATTGAATAATATTTGAGAAGAAAATATTTAAAATTATCTTGTAGCTCAAATAAAACCTTTAGACATCATAGACTCTTCATTTTGTCCACCTTTTAGGTCTTTCCCAAAGTCTCTTTATGACTCTCCCTACAAGCTGGGGTTATGATGCGGTTAACTGAATCGCCATTTTGCATCGTTTGTAGGAAAGCCTTCCTGGAACCCCAAAGACACCCATTATGAGGAAAAACCTTTAGGCTATACTTGATATTGAGATGAGTTTAATTAAATTGTAAATAATAATATTTTATAAATTTCGTTGAAATGAGTTTAACTTTTTCATGTTTAGATGAGTTTCTAACTTTTTAAATTAAAAAATGTATGAATTCGATTGAGATAAGTGTAATTTTTCATGAGAAATTAAAAAATTAATTGGTCCTATCAATGATTGGTTGGAGATATTAGACGTTAGGGTTGTGCATGTGACCCAAAATTCTTGTGGACCCAATTAAAAAGGTCCGACTCGACTTGAATTTTATCGAGTTGTATCTGATTGGGTCTCCAACTCGACTTAGTTAACGGGTTTGTATTTTACATTCAACCCGTCCTATCTTGTGCATAAAAGCATAGTTATATTACAGTTTTCCAACCATAGCCGCCCAATGTTTACTTGCAAGGAACCTAAAAAGACTAGGCCTTTGGTTAAAATGTGCTTGGGATTAAAGATGCTGCAATGGCTGCAAATGCTTCAAGCCTAGTGTTGATTTTATTGGAATGATTATATGGCCCAATTCAAAACATTCTGTTTCACTCTGGGAAGTCAAGGAACTTCCAAAAGTTGTAAGGGAGTATGGGGCAGAGCCTATTGGAGTATTTGTGGATGATGATGCAAACACAATATCAGGAGATTCTGATGCGTCGAACCTTGAACTTGTATATGGTCTCTATGCAAATGAAGATGAAATCCTTCTAAACTAAATTTCTGATCAAGAATGTTATCTAGTTGATTGGATTCTTGTGGATAGTACAGAATGACTCGGAGGGGTCGAGGTCGGACACAACAGTCTCGTATTGAATGGAGTATTTGCTCCGGTTGGAATTAAGGACTGTGCCCTTTGATTTGAGCTATGTTTGTTTCTTTCTTTCCATGAAACCATAGGAAAATGTTGTAGGGGGTAGCAGAGGAATCTTTCAGGGCCATGAAGGTTGGTCAAGCTATGTTCTTTTGGCTAGTTTCAAGGTCGTAAATTGGTGAGATCGGTCGGAATATTTGATTACACATTCAGAATCAACTATAAGGAAAAAGAAATAAAGAGAGAGAGAGAGAGACAAAAGCAACTACAGGGGTGAGCAAATCTATCGGATTCTAGTTCTTGGGAATGTGTTTGTGTTGGTCATTTTTATTTTATATTAAAAAGAAAAATGAGATAGAGGGAATAAAAAGCAGAGTAAAAGTAGTGAGGAACAAACTTGGTATGACCTGACCCAAAAATTTCAAGTTGGATTAGGTCGGTTTGGCGTATTTTTATGTCAGATTCGAGTCGGATCAGAACCAAACTCAGTTTATTCTAATCGGGTTGGAAACCTATTAGACGTAATAACCTACACAAAATGCCTTCATTTCTATGCATACAAAAGCATCTATGCCTCCTTGATAACTAAACGTATTATGCTAGTTGAAAATCTTGGTAGGATAGATGATAAAAGTGTACTTGTGGAAATTAGGTCGAATGTTGGTGAGTAATGCTAATGGCAAGAATTCACTATGCACGTGAACAGTAAATAAATTCCCATGCCCAAATCAATTTCACATTGCTTTAAAATCATGCAACTATAACAACTTTTAGAATTCTTCCTTTAGAAACAACACAAGACAATGCATACTTGCAGTCATGGTTTCGATTAAATGATCTGAATCTTGGGTAGGTTATTAACACACAGGTTTGGAAGTTGTTTTGGAGTAAAGTTGTTAAAGCCTTCTATTAATAGTAGGGCGGTGATACAACTACCGATAAGCATTTTGTCCCTATTTTTAATATTTTTTTTTTAATATTCAAAAAAATAAAAGACAAAATGCTTCATATGAACAGGTCCCATAAGCATTTTCCTTAATATTAATTGAATTAATTAATAAATGAAGAACACAAAAAATACAATTTAAAAAAAAAAAACGAATTGATGTGAATAAAAATGTAGTGGTTTTATTTTTCCTTCATGAGGTTTGGATAAGAGATGTTTCATCTCTAATTATAGGACAGTTGCTTTTGTATCCAAATGGTCATTTTAAGATTATTGAGATGATTTTAAATTGTGTTTCACCAAAGTATGCATTTGTACTTTGTAAAAAACTTGGAAAAAAGGAGACTATTTTTTTAAGTGAAAAATAATATTTATAATCGTGGAATACATAAATATTATAAAATCTATTTAAGAAATGAATAAATACGAGATTTTATTATTAAAAAATTTAAAAATAAAATCTATTATTTTTAAAAAACAATTACACGATATTTATGCCATCTATAATTATATATAACATTACAATTTTCAACCGCAAAAGAAAATCACCTCGTCGTCCGACTTTTTCAGTTTTTCTTTCCAACACCTTCCCCTCACTCCACGTTGTTCCCAAACTTCACGGAATCCATGCGTCCCCCATGATATTTTTTTATAATATTTTAATTAATTAAATTTTAAATAAAAAATCTGTTTATAAAATATTTCTTAAAAATAATTTAAATTTATAAAAAATATATCATCTTATAATATTATTACTAGTTAATTTATTAATTACTAAAATAAAATTTTTACAAGTACTATAATGATTGACGGGGCTACATTTATCAAATTTTTAAAAAATAAAAATGATCTAATCTTATTTTTAAATCTAAATACATAAAAATTTTAAAAATTATTTTATTTTATATTAATTCAACAATTTTATTACTATTTATTAACCATCTAACTTTTCAACTCACTGTCAAAACGGACCGTTTTCTTCTATTGGCTGGTAACTGCTCCATCCCAACTCCTAACAAGCAGGAGAAAACACCCTCCCTACGCTACGAATACACGTGTCAGTTTCTTATAAACTGCTTCAGTGCTCCATAACACACCCAAAGCGCCAAAACTTTCAATTTCACGCACTGGATAAGCTTCCTTTCGTGGACCTCTCTATCTGTCTGTTTTTCGCGAGAAAATTTCGGCAAATGCACTTTTTCCCGGAAAATCTTTAACGACCAACTTTTCTATTCTTTCTTTCGATACAATGGCAGCTGTGATTTCTCTGTCTTTCTCAGTACCAAGTCAATGTCCTGAGAGAAAAGCGATCGTATCTTCTACTCGTACTTCAGCTACGAATTTTGAAGGATTTCGATTGCGTTCGAGCTTGTCGTGTCACTATGTGGGCGTTCGATCCTCGGGTTCTTGTAGTAGGGTCATTCATTGCATGTCCACCTCCATAGGTGATTTTCTTTGCATTCTTTGGTTGCTGAGAAAAAGAGCATAAGCGAAATATAGTGATCTTTAGGGAAAAAAAAAAAAAAAAAAAACTTAAGCCCGAGGTTGTGAGTTAACTCGATTTTTCTCTTCATTTTGTAGCTGATTAAGTTAGTTTTAAAATCATAATAATAATTTAAAAAAATGTGACTGCCATTGTTAAAGCTATTGGTACTATTGGTTGGAATCACTACATTGATTTTTAGGTAATGTGTTAAAAGGGCATATAATTTAAATGGATATTTACTATAAAATATATTTTTTAATTGAATTAAACTTCTTGTTATAGTTAATCTTCTTCGAAAATCATACGTGTCGGAAATAGAAGGATTTTGTGTTTGATTTTGGGCAGAAATCTCAGGAGCTTCATCCTTCGAAAACATTCGTAGCTGAACTGTGTTTCTTTCTAATGGGTCGACTCGTTGCGTCCATTGTCCTATGTTGAGACCATGATTCCTTTTTGGTTTGGAAGCTTCTTAAATTGGTTTATTTTACGGCCCGTAGAGACTGCCAAGAAGATTTGTGAAAAGTAATGGAGGAAATGTGATTTCTGCTTGTAGTGCTATTGTTGCTTGTGCTATTGTCTTTTTGCTATGAATTGCTAGTTGTATTGAAGTAGAAGTTAAAAAATTTCAACCTTAGTCAGTGCCCTACCTAATCCTATGAAGTATAATCTTGTATTCATAACAATGGAAGCGTAAAATTTTTTCTTTTGTTGGAAATTTTCCAAAGCTGTTAATACTTCATCAATATTTTAGATATTTTATTTCTCTCTCTCTCTCTTCTTCTTCTTCTTCTTTTTTTTTTTTTTTTTTTCCTGAAAAGACTTTGTTGAAGTTTCTTTAGCCATTCTGCATGTCATACTTTTTCAAATTAATGGCATAGCCATATAACTCTTCTTTTTTTCTTTTTTCCTTTTTGCAATATTATAATGAGTTATTCCATTGATACAAGTGAAACAATGATGAGATGTGTCCTTAGAATGGCACGTTGAATCCTCCAGGATTTTATGTCCATATCTGTAATGCTTCAATGATATTGGAATTTATGTTATCCTGTTTGTTGTGAGTTTTCTGCTCAGATTCCTTTCTCATCCTTAGCCAGAAGAAGAAGAAAGATACTTAATTATATTTGTTGGTCATGATATGCAGAGTTGCCCACTGTATCTGAGACGAAGTTGAATTTCCTTAAGAAGTTTAATCGACCTATTCCCACTGTCTATAACAATGTGCTTCAGGAGCTGATTGTCCAGCAACATTTGATGAGGTACAAGAGAACATACCAATATGACCCCGTGTTCGCCCTTGGTTTTGTTACTGTGTATGATCAGCTCATGGAAGGATATCCTAGTGATGAGGACCGAGATGCCATCTTCAAAGCATACATAAGGGCACTGAAGGAGGACCCAGATCAATATAGGTTTGACTAAAATGTTTCTTATCTTTCTTTAACTTGTGATGAGACGATGCAACATTATTTGTACGTGAAATAATGACCTGCATGAAATCCTGGGATGAATTCTTACAAATGACAAACTTGGAGGTCCTTTTCCCTGAAACGAAATTGTCCTGGTGATAGTCACTATCACCAATTTCCTATACAGAGGACCCTTTTTTTCCAAGTAATTTCCTCTTCAGAAGACTATTTATGGAAAGAAAGCAATCAATGTTTGGAAAAGCTCGAGTGAATTTTTCAAATAAGTATTTGACGCTTGTGTTTTATGAACCTTTGTGCTGTATTTTGTCAAGTTCTTTTCAATTATATGTGAGAAGCATTCTCTTAAAGTGAAAATTCCTGTATTATGCACCACAGAATTGATGCACAAAAATTGGAAGACTGGGCTCGGGCACAGACTGCCACTTCATTGGTTGAGTTTGCCTCTAGAGAAGGAGAAGTTGAGGGGATGTTTAAGGACATCGCAGAAAGAGCTGGGCGTAAGGAGAGTTTCAGCTACAGCCGTTTCTTTGCTGTTGGGCTCTTTCGTCTTCTTGAGTTGGCAAATGCAACTGAACCCACAATTTTAGAGAAGGTTAGAGCATTAAATCCAAGCATGCTAAGCTTGTTTGCCCTGGGATATTTTTGGAAGTAGAGCATTGAGTTTTCCAGTGTCTACCTTTCTACCCACAGTGGTCGAATTTTAGTGGTGGACCTATAATAAGTCACTGGACTTACTTGCTCTTGAAGATTATGAAGAAATTAGACCCATAGATGAATTGATTTGAGCATCTGGAGGCTTGTAACTTGCAAATAGGCCAACTATTGGTTGATCAAGTGAAAAGAACTTCCACTAACAAATAGAAAACGTATAATTCAATCATTATCCTATGTTAGTGGGCTCCCCCAAAATCACTTGATATATTTGGTACAGATGCAAGCAGCATAAAACGTTACTTAGAAGTATTATTTATCTTTTAGGGTAGATTAGCTCTCAGCTATATTCCCGCTTGCTGCGATTGATGATAGTATATAAATTTTGACACCAAAAGGGAACCTGGTCGTGTAGCCTTGCTTTCCATCATTAGGAATTGATTCCTTTGCAAAAGTCGATACTTCATTGGTAAGATAAAAATTTCACGTGTCTTTCAGCATGGAATGGTGTAGATGTGGCTGTAGCTAGGGATAAGAACGTATCCGCATGAAAATTTGTATGGGTGGGCCTTAAAAACATGTTTTGCCTCGCTCATCGTATTTACCAGTCTACCATGTTTTGCAATACGCCTGTTCTAGTTCATTACCAAATGCCTGTGTATCTGAAACTGAGACTTATCTAAATTTATGAAGATAGCTGAAATTTCAGATCAGAACGCGAGTTAAATCTAAACACAGTATCACACATGACCTATTATATTTTAAATTCTGTTTACTTAAATTGTTGGCAAGAAAGTTTAATCAGGAGCTGATGTAATGTTTTATCGAGTTTCATTTAGGAGAGAGCTTTTTGACTAATGGCCTGACAATAACTCTTATTGCTTTTCTAACAGCTCTGTGAAGCCTTAAACGTTAACAAAAGAAGTGTGGATCGGGATCTCGATGTATATCGCAATCTGCTTTCCAAGCTGGTTCAGGCAAAAGAGCTTCTAAAGGAATACATGGATAGGTGAAAACAATTACTTTAACAGAATCTATCTTTTACTTTTTCAGTCTGTGTCACTTTATTATTACACAGGACTGGTTCCTCTAGTGGGATGATAATTATACATGTCTGGACTAGATAAAGTCTGCAAATTCATCAATTTCCAAAACTGGAAGATTGAACTGTTGCCTTTTCTGGAATTTGTAAAAGGACCAGAATTTCCAAACCTTAGCACAGGGAGGTTCACCTATCAGAATGATACCGTAGGAGTGAGACTCATTGAACTTCCAAACTCTCACATGAAGTCCCTCAAAAATAGTTGTTCACATGACACAACATGTTGGGGTTCAAATTCAAGCCCTTGTATTATCTTGGGCCTTTGTTACCACTGTAGCCTTCCTTCAGCTGGCAAAGGGCTGATCCTGGGTAGGCTTGTGGTAGGTCTTAGTTTCGTACCAAGAATAAAATAAATAAAAATAAAATAAAAATAAAAATAAAAAAAAAAGAAAAAGATTTTATGTTATTATTGTCCTTGGTAATTGTCTAAAATTGGCTTATGAAACAAATCATTCGATTTATTTTTGGTGAATAAACCACGGTATTTCTTTGCAATTAACTTGGCTTTCAGGGAGAAGAAGAAGAGAGTGGAACGAGCAGAAGCACAGAAGGCTGATCAGGCCATCGCAAAATGTTTGGCAGAGTACCAGCAGCATTAAGGCCAGTAAGTTTTTGTAGTGGTTCCTCCGATTGCCCACCACCCTCTGAAGCTACGAATCCCTAATTTGTTTGTAGTGTTGTTGAGGTACGGTTGAAGTTTTTATAGTTTAGGCAGCTTTTATCATCTGGTTACTTTGCATGTATAGTGTATCGTTCTGAATGGTGATATAGCTACATCTTCCATTGATGGTATCCGCATACATCTCCGGGAAGAAAAGAAAAATATGTCCTTCGTTTTTCTACGAACTGTATTTTATAATTTCAAAGCTATAATGTAATACTCAAAATGCATATAAATTGGTATTCTGCTTGGAAAATCCAACTTTCTTAAATATCTCTCTCTCTCTCTCTCAATTTCATTTTTTCTCCTCTCTTGAGATGTTCATGACCCCTTGTTTTTTCATTTAATATCTGTTTACAGAAGTAATTTAGCTTAGAAAGTAATAATTAATATGAAATTACAGAAGAGTTACGTTCTGGAGAAATGGCTGCTTTAGAAGGAACGCTAAAGTGTAAGTGCTTTAGAAGCGTACGTTCTATGATCTTCAACTATATGTTCATGCCTAAAATTTATGTTATCTTGATTAATACGTGTATTACAATGAAAATGATAGCATGAAAGGTGTGCTTGTAAATAAGATGATAAACGTGTTTTGAAATGATGCAAACCTTCGACTAACCAAAAATGATATGCTTAGCAACACCTTGGCCAAGTAGGAAGGAGAGTAAGCTTGATGAAAACTGATAATTAAGTTGGGGTGCTGCACAAGCCACCCATAGCCACAAGTCAAAAGGGGATGCTACTATTTGGCGTAAACGATAAAAGTAGAATACTAAACTTGAAACCAATCCTAGGGCTAAACGGGATTAGACGATTACCAATGCTCAGTGATCAAGTGGTGCCAAAATCTGCCTGCAAAAACTTCGAGTCTGATCGGTGATAATGATACCATTAGAAACCCATTATTCGTGCGAGAGTTAAAAGCCTAAACTTGTGATTGTTCTAGTTTTAATATACTATATGACTTGCGTACTTGCCATGATTTTCACACCATTTTGTCTGCTTATCCATTTCATTGAATACCTTTCTTTCACTCGTCGCCAGAGTATCTACGTAAAGGATGGGCTGAAGTCTTTGTGGGCTTTGGGTTGGGACAATAATAAATTAAAGGGTGGGGCCCAATGTACTTAGTTTTGTTATATTTTTTAATAGAAAAAGTTAATGTACCTCCCAATTCTTACCGCTCAAATATATCACTCAATAATTTTTATTACTTAGTAAGTAAAGAAGTTATTTTAAATTTATTGATATATTTTTTTAAATATTTAAATATATTAAAAATTGTAAAAAAAAAAAAAAAAAAAAGATGCGGTCAAATAGAGTGATGTTATTCAGGTAACAGAGTAGCCGCTCATTTTTAAATGGGCTAAGGTTGTGTGTTAAACCCAATTACTGAGCTCCCCACTTATCTTTAATTGGGGATAGTTTGGGCTTAAAAGGCCCATGGCCTCTTCTTGGCTTTCTAGAAGATCTTCGTGAAAGTATATATACTCAGCTGGATAGTGTAAGAAAGGAATCTGAAATGATATAAAATTTTCTTGTATTTTCTCTCATTTTCTTGGAGAAACTCCCCTCGAAGAGAGCAAATCAATGTTTTATTATTTTAATTTATGAGGTGTGTTACACTTTCTATCCAAATTAAGGAGAAAGACGAATATGACATGTACATTGAGACTAGGGGTGTAATAAGCCTGGTCGATTCGGTCTTGGAGTGGGTTCTAGGATAGGATCCATTTTGAAAGACTAGACCGATTTGGTTTAGTTTAATTAGTTTCATTAACGGTGTTTCTATCCGGACTACTTTTTTATTTTTCATATTTGTTCATATATGTATTTAATATATTGATCCCTATTATGAATGTGGAAGATGTGAAGGCACATTCGGTTTTCATGTAAACATTATTATGTTATATTATGCCATGATAAGTTGCAAAATTAACATATTTGTGAGAATTCAATGATATATAAAAAATGAGCATGTTCTCTTCCATACATTTCAAATATTAACAACAAAAGATTCCAATACAGTGCACATTTACACCATAAGCTTGTGTAACTTTGGCATAATGTTGAAAAATGGAAAACTTATTCAGAATTGGATTGATATATGAATTGCAATCAAGACAGAAAAAAAATAAAAAATAAAAACCAAAGTAAATAGGCTTCACAGATTTACACTCTTCAACTTTGCCCCTGCTTCATGAATATTACAACATAGCAAGGCATAGTGGTGAAGAAATTAATATTCCACCTGAAACTAGTGGTGAAGAAGTTGGAATCGATCAACCTGCTCTTGGGACATGTTACAACTCCTCAAGTGCAGCCACACCTTTCTTTTGAGCAAGCTTTCTTGCATTTTCTACTAGGGACTGGTATTTGTAATAGTCAGAACCCTGAAACAATCACAAAGGACTAGAAGTTTCAAGGAGCGTCGGTATTCACACTCCAATTTAGAGTTATATCGTATAGTAAACTCTCATTTTACTTCATGAGTTTTGCTACATATAAGGACAGTCGTGCACTAATCTGTGTATCAATACTGATTTGTTTATATTTAAAATTTAAATTAACACTGTTTCAATAGAATCTACTTTTTGACTAATTACATCACATTGGTGCACGGATTAATGCATAATTGTACTTGCAATTATATTTTTTCCAATAATAGAGCCACAGACAGACAATGGCCATGCATGCCATCTTGGTTGAAACTGACGTTACCTCAGCGCGCAGTTCCCTAAGCTGACCAAGCCATTTGGACACTTCAATATCCTTTCTTTGACGTGTAACTCTCAAGTGCTTCTTTACAAGTTCTGTATCTTTTTCCACTTGCTTCAATTCTCTCTCAACATGCTTGGCATTAGCCCTAACTTGCAATACTTTTTTTTTTATTCCATTTAATTCGGTACCTATAACCTGCATAAGGTAAAAACAGTAATATGATGGAGATGTCGGGCATTTAGTTATATGCTGTAAAATTCAAGTTGAGATTTTGTTGGATCATTTTACATTAACTTGGTCTTGTATGACTTGTTTTGAACCCAAAGAGTTCCAAAGTTTTCCTTTGACAGCAGCATTGGCAATAGCTTTCTCTTTCAGACAAACAAGCTCATTTTTTTCTCTTTTGATCTTCTCTTTATGATCCGCAGTGGTTTCCTTGAACGGCCAGTACGCCAATGCCCGCCATTCATTGGAATGAAACCACCATATCTGCTTCAACGGTACTCCCAGAAAATCCAACAAAATTGAAAGTAAAAATCAGATGTTCAATGAAATACAAACAAGAGAATTAGTCGTGATGGCTAAATATTTCATTTTAAACTTACAGCATCGTCAAGCTCCTTCAATGGAAAACATGAACTGATGGTTTTCTGTCGGCTTCCATATATTTCTTTTAGCAGTTGCTTTTCCTCTGCCAAATTGTTGGTTCCATGCAGCATCCGAAAATGCAATTTCTGTAATCATCTCAACAAGGGGAGAAAAGCCAAGAGAACTAGGAAATAAAAATAAGTAAAAAAAAGAAATTTATCAAAAGGCATGGCACTCGATAGTTTAGTGTTGATTCTTACATGCTTATCAAGCTCATGTGATGTTGAAAACGAATTAGGAGCTCTTTGCTTGTAATCATTGCGTTCAGAATACAGCTTCTCTAGAGCTAGTTGAAGGAGATCAAGTTCTCCCTTCTAAGTGGGTTGAAACAGAGAGAGCGAATGAGGAAGGAAATGAAATAAAAGATAAATATTCTTGTATTAGATTCTTTAGGTATGTTTGGGTTAGAAACTATCACAACCTATTTCAAATCAATTATTAATGAAATCAATTATTATTTTAAATTTTTATAAAAAGTTAAATATATCTCAATCTATTTCATACATTCAAATATATATCAATGAGACTCACAAAATATTATTATTAACAGATCAACTTAGATCATCTGAAATCATCACAATATCCAAACGCAGCCTATATAGAGTTCTTGATCAAACTTTAGGACCTAGAACAAGAGAAATAGATGCATGAAATGGATATCACAATATTTATAATAGTCCTAGTAAATTTATTGGTAGACGTTAAGAGCCAGGTTTGGATAAAGAGAAGTATCCATATAATTCTATCTCATTTCAATATCTCAACACTATAAATATAAGTATTTTTCAATTTCAAATCTTCAACTTTTTTATTTAATTATTGTCTAATTAGAACAACTTTCTCAAACTTTCAAATAAAGTATAAAAAACAATATAATTATTTCAAATTTCAAAACAATAATAATATTAAAAAATAATATTCTAATAATATCTTATTCAACTTTTACTCTCTCATTTCCTAAAACACTAAAAAACATTTTAACTCAAACCATTTTTATTTGAACTATTTTTTTATTAATCTCAATGGATTGATTTATGGAGCTATATAAATTTTGTTAAGATCAAGTTTGGATAGTGAGTTGAGTAGATATAAAAGTTAAATAAAATATTATTAGAATATTATTTTTTTAACATTATTATTATTTTAAAATTTAAAAAAATTGAATTATTTATTATATTCTATGTAGGAATTTAAAAAATTATAATGATAAGATAAGTTGAGATAAACCATTTCTATATCTAAATAGGGCCTAAATCAAGAAATCAGAATATTAACGAGGATAACAGAAGACCCAAAAAAAAAAAAAAAAAAAAAAAAAAAGAAGATCAAGTGAAAGAGTAGATTATTAGGCGTTCATTCTTACATAGATATCAAGCACTCCTTCAGGAGAGCGCGATTTGGTAGGTCTCACCCGGTATGCATTATTTGCGAAACACAGCTTGTCCAGAGCTAGTCGAAGAAAATCCATTTTCTCCCTCTTGTCGGCCACACTCTTTCTGAAATATCGATCTTCATTTTTAAGCCATTCCAGCTTAGAAATCAGTGCTTTTCGATTACGCTGTTGACAAAATTCACCCAAAATCACAACCTCTTACATAATTATCATGCTTTAAAACTAAAGATATCATTGTAAAGAATTCCCATACCGTGTTATCTTCCAATTTCCTGGCGAACTCAGTAATATCTTGGTTAAGCTTTTTGATAAGCTTTTCAGCCTCTCCGATTCTGGCTTCCAAATTTGGCGGCCACAACTTGACTACATAGAATCGATCTACTTTCTTGGTAATATGCCGGCCTTCTTCAACAACATTGCTTATGGAATCCTCAAGTTCTGGCCCCTGGTTTTCCTTTGCAGTTCTATCTTGTTCCAACTGAAGGTTGTCTCCTTTGGTCTCGATTACCTTGGGCACTTTTGCGACTCCAATCTTTAATTCCTCCATTTTGCCGGCTTTGCTTGATATTCTTACAAATTAATGGCTGAAAATCTAACTATCTTTTGAACACCTGCATTACATTTAAGTGAACATCGACAGGACGTTGAATAATTTTCAGGAAGAGATTGAGGTTTTGCTAGATTTAAGTAGCCACAGAAGCGAAAAGGAAAAGTGCAGCATGTAACACTTTGAACGGTAAACGATGTTGAAAGGACAGGAGAAACTCATAATCACACGTACCTTGAAACATTTCATTTCAAACACCTACATAAATTATATTGTTCCGATAAAGAAACACGTGTGTATATATACACAGAAAAATGATTTATTTAAATTCACAAAATGATGGAGGTTGATGTAACATATTATATTGTAAAATAAATATAATAAATGATATAAAATAATTTCTTCTGTTTATAAATTTATTTTTATAAAATCAATTTGTGACTACAACGTTAATTCTCGACTCATATAGACATGCACACTAACGTAAGCATTTTAGGGGAAAAATATAATCTTGATAGCTGCAGCAAATAGGTGCAACTTCATCTGGAAAGATGAATAATCTCTGAATGCGTAAAAAATGTATGAAAATGGAGCTTGGAGGTAGTAAAAATTGATGAAGTCCTTTTGGGTAGATATTCCTGAGTCAAAATCAAATGCATTGATTTTTTTTTTTAAATTAATTTATATATGCAGACAATTATCCACAAACCAAGTTAAAAAAATTAACTGTAAAAAGAAAATAAAAACTGAGCACAATAAAAAGGCATGTAACTTAGAAGAATAGGGATCTGTCTTTTACCTCTGAGAGTCGAAAATCTGAACTTTCAGTGGATGGAAGCGAGGTCACAACCTATGCGTAGAGTCTAATGATAAGTTAATTTATAGTAGAAACGTGGTAGGGGGTGCTGTCCTCCTGGATTACAGTCAGCCACTATGCCGTGCCCAAGGCACTTGCACCTCACGCCAAGTGTTCCAGTAATACCTATTATATATATATATATATATATATATATAAAACATAGTCCAATAATACCATTTAAGTAAAAACAAATAAAGTCAATCCCATCAGCCCAATTTAAAAATTATCATTTTTCTTTATGAATTTTTCAAACTCCAATGAGATTCGGTTATGTCATGTGTATATAAATCCCCTCAAATTATATATTATTTAGTTTATAATCAATATTTAAGTTATTAATTTTAGCAATCAGCCTCTTGAATTATTGAAAAATTAAAAAATTAAAATCTACCCAATTTCATCTTGAAAAGTCAAAATTACCCCTAATATTTCTAAAGAAAGACAAAAATATACCCATATTAAATATTGAAGAAATGATTTTTTTATCAAATTGTTTTAAATAATTTCTTAAAAATAAATAACTAATTAAAAGTAATTATATTATTATTATTCAATCTTTAATGTTTTTCAAAACTTTTGAAGAGTTGGTTTTTATAGTTATTATTTTGTACAGGTTATCAAGGGTATTTACGTTGTATTTGATTGAATGTCTTGACCCCAAATAGGCCACTTCAAATTTAGGACACCAGACACGTAACGTCCAGAGAAAAATGCTTACTGCTTTGACGTTAATCCAAAGTTGTGTGTTGTTGGCTGCAACATGCAACAAGGCACCAATATGGAGCAATTGACGAGCATAATTTAGACTCACATTTGCTAGTTGTCTTAACATTATTGACTACTAAGTAAGATAGCTTGAGAAAAAGTGAGAACTAATGTCTTTTCTCTATCATCTCTAGTAGGCGATAAAGGTGAAGTGAAAGTCTGCTACCATTACGATTGAAGTAGGGAGGAGGTGCATTGACCACTGCGGTGGTTGGAGTGGAGGTAATGGAGGGGTTAGACAAGTATTGGGATTCATTGAACTTAAAACGAAAAAGAGAAAAAACCAATTGGTGAAAGGAGAAAGGAGTCTAGTGGGGAAGATCTGCTCTGAACAGATGATTAGAAAGGAGGTAGTGAGATCAATGATGGAGAAGGTCTGACATGTAGAAACAAACAAATGGAATTCAACGAAATTGGTGTGAATTGTTTTGTAATTACATTCGTTAACTAGGGAGGCATAAACAAAATGTTGGATGGTTGTCCATGATTGTTTGACAATTCTCTATTCGTTTTGAAGGTGTGTGATGGAATGACTTAGACTTATTTACTGGATTTTTCCAGTGAATTATTTTGGATTCAACTGTATAATCTCCCCTAGGTGGGATGAATCAGAGAATGGGTGAATTGATTGGAAACTTGATAGGAAGGGTTGTTTAAGTGGATGATAGTGAGGGAAACATTGCATGAGGGCGATGTCTTAGAGTGAGGGTGGAATGTGACTTAAGAAAGACATTGGTACGAGGAAGAACAACGAGCTTTGAAGGAAAAAGAATGTAGTATGAAAAACTTCCTAAGATTTACTTCCAATGTGGAAGGATCTCCCATGACAAGCAGGGATGTGGTGGTGGGGAGCAAGATGAACCATATGAGAAGGGTGTATCAGCTCAGTTTGGCTCTTGGTTGAGAGCACCTGCAGGCATGCGTTGAAACTCAGTGAGGAGTAGGGAGTAGAATAAGATGCATAGAGAAAAAAGGGCCAAGGATAAGTTAAAAAGAATTCTAACTGTGGAAATGGAAGGGGTAGGTAATGGCGTAGAGGGGGAAGGGAGTGCTGAGGTATGAGAGCCTCATGTTGAGAAGGAAGGGAGAGGGGAGGAAGTAGTAGAGGGGGGCTGGGAATAAGGGGAGAGGGTTTGAATCTTGGGGATAAGAGTCTTGATCTGTCCTGAAGGAGAAGAATGAGCAGAACATGTTAGATGATTCAAGGAGGGAAGTGGTGGAAAGTGAAAAAAGGCCTAGAAAGTTGAAGGGAGGTAGCTAGAACAGGAGGGCAAAAGGGACTAAACCTTCAGATAAGACTCCTATCTTTGATGTACTTTTGTAAAGATCTACTAAATATATTGGGATAGAAGGAAATCTGAAGAGCAGGAAGGGGAAAAAGACCAGGGTGGAAGTGGGTGAGGAGGATAATTTGATGATAGGATTCTATGGTAGAGGCTGTTATACAGCCCGCTAATCATTATGAAGCTCTTAAGTTGGAACTGCCAAGGACTTAGGAATCCTTTGACAGCTCAAGACCTTCACCATATGGTTAAGGAAAAGAAGCCCAAAGTGGTTTTCCTTATGGAAACCATGATAAAAGCAAGGAGAGTGAAAGTGTTAAAAAAAAAATTGGGGATGGAGGGATGTTTTGCAACTGATTCTATGGGAGGAGTGGGGGTCTAGCTCTCTTTTGGAGAGGCAGTATGGAAGTAGAGACTCAAACCTATTGTCGTTGGTTTGTGAGTACAAATGTTAGAGAGGCCAACAACGGGGTGTGGGTCTTTATGGGTTTCTATGGGTATCCTGACACTATTAAGAGAAGGTTCTCTTGAGAGCTGTTAGCTAGAATAAAACCCACAGAGGGAGTAGCTTGGTGTGTGGAAGGAGACTTTAATGAAATCTTAGCCTCAATGAGAAATTAGGGGGTAAGATGAGAGCAGAAAACTAAATGGCTCAGTTTCGAGGTGCTATGGAAAGTAACAACTTATTTGATGCAAGCTATGTTAGAAACCCTTTCACATGGAGCAATAGACATTTTGAAAATATCTTGACGAAGGAAAGGCTGGATAGATTTTTGCTGAATGCAAAATGGAAAGAAATGCTTATTGATGTGTTCATTGTTTGCAATGATGCACATACTAGTGTTGCTAGTCAGGATTATACTTGGATAATTGATACATTAGTTTTTCATATTGCCCCACTCAGAGATTTCTTCTCTTCCTATACCAGTGGTAACTTTGGTTGGGTTAGGATGAGAAATGAAGCAAAATGTCAAATTCTAGGCATAGTAGATATACAATTAGAAACCAATATTGGGTGCAAATTACTTCTCAAAGATGTCAAACATGTTCCTCATATGCATTTTAATTTGATTTCAATTTGAAAATTGGATGGTGAAGACTAACATAATCACTTTGGAGATGGAAAGTAAAGACTTAGTAAGAGTTTTCTTATGCTAGCCGGGGGAAAGAAGATCAACACTCTCTACAAGACAAATGCAAGGTTGATCAACAGAGATATCATTATTGTTGTTGAGATTGAAATCTCCACTTAGCTATGGCATAAGAGGCTAGGTTACATTAGTGAGAATGAACTTCATATTCTTGCAAATAAGCAGCTCTTATCCAATATCAAAGGTGCACAACTAATGCCCTATACTCATTATCTTATGGGAAAGCAATGGAGAATTTGTTTTCAAAAATTTTCTCCATCAAGAAAATGTGATATTGTTGACTTATTTCACAATGATGTTTGCTTATAAATGCCAAAAATCTTGGTGGTTTACTTTATTTTGTTACTTTTATTGACGATCACTCTAGAAAGGTGTTGGTTTTTTTTACGGAAAACTAAAGACCAAGTGCTAGATGTGTTCAAGGCCCTACACGTGAAAGTTGAAAGTGAAACCGAAAGATATTTAAAATGTGTTTGGGTAGAAAATGGTGGTGAGTACAGAGGACCATTTAAAGAATATTGTAGAATTCAAGACATCAGGCTTGAGAAAATAGCTCCTAAGACACCATAGCAAAATAGTGTAGTAGAGAGAATGAACAAAATAATTTGTGAAAGAATCAAGTATATGCTCTCTCAAGCAAAATTGCCTAATTTCTTTTAGGTTCCTTCTAGGACGAGGCAATGAGGAGAGCAATTGACTTAGTTAACCTTTTTCCTTCAATTCTTTTGGATGGTGACATTCTTAAAAGGGTTTGGACAGGTAAAAATATCTCTCTTGAACATTTAAGGGTGTTAGATTATAAAGATTTTGTTCATGTTCATAAAAATGAGAGATCCAAGCTTGATAGCAAATTCAAGCAGTGCATCTTACTAGGCTATGGAAATAAATAATTTGGTTACATATTGTGGGATCAAGTTAAAAAAAAAAAATAAATTAAATAATGGTGATGTTGTTTTCTTTGAAGATCAAACCATAAGATGTGACTTAGAGTAACAATCCTGAGTCTTTCAATGTAGAACTTGTTCATATGCATTCTATTTTTCCTTCTTTTATGATGCATGATGAACATGGAGAGATGTATTAGAATAACAAGTCGATACTGTTGAAAATGGTGAACCTAAAATTTATGATATGAGATCAGAACAAAAAGCAAAGTAACCTTCTTCACAACCATCTACAGAAAACTGGTTAAGAAGATCTACTAGAGAGCATCAGCATTCCACTAGATTTTCTGCTGCTAAGTATGTTTTGCTTTTAGATGGGAGAGAGTAGAATGTTATCAAGAAGCTATGCAACTCGATCTATAAAATTAGTGGTTGAGAACAATGCAAGAAGAGATTAAATCCCTACATGAGAACAATACCTATGAGTTGGTAAAATTACCAAAGGGTAAAAGAGCATTGAAGAATAAATAGATTGAAGATTGAAGATTGAGCCAAATAGCTCACAACCAAGATAAAATGCATGATTGGTTGTGAAGGGGTTTAGTTAGAAGAAAGACATTGATTTTGAAGAAATTTTTTTGCCTATGGTAAAAATGTTTTCTATTAGAGTTGTCATGGGTTTGGTTGCCAGTATGAATTTAGAGATTCAACACTTTGATGTGAAGATTGCTTTCCTCCATAGTGACTTAGAGGAAGAAATATATATGGAGCAACTAGAGGGGTTCCTAGTAAAGGGAAGGGAGCATCTTGTTTGTCAACTGAAGAAAAGTTTATATGAACTCAAGCAGGAACCTAGACAGTGGTACAAAAAATTTGATTCCTTTATGGTTGAGCAACAGTATGATAAAACTGCTTCTAATCTTTGTGTGTTTGTAAAAAAGTCATGAGATGGTGACTTCATTATTCTCTTGCTATATATGGATGACATGCTGATAAACAGTCGTGATTTTAGAAAAATTGATAAATTGAAAAGAGATTTGAGTAAGCCTTTTGCAATTAAAGACTTGAGACCTGCAAAATAGATAATTGGTATGAAGATCTGTCATGACAAAAAGAATACCAAGTTATGGCTATCTCAAGAGAGGTATAACAAGAAGGTACTAGACAAGTTCAACATGGGCAATGAAAAACCAATGAATTCTCCACTTGCAGGTCATTTGAAGTAAAGTTCGAAACAGAGTCCTACAAGTGAAAAAGAGAAGGAAGAGATACAAAATGTGCCTTATGCATCAACTGTGGGTAGCTTACTATGTATACCATGGTGTGCAAAAGACCTAATATCACTCATGTTGTTGGAGTTGTTAGTCAATTCCTCTCTAATCCTAACAAAGAACATTGGGCAGCTATGAAATGGATTCTCATATATCTTTTTTTTTTTTTTTAATGTAAACCTTTGTAATTCATTTATAAACTCTATCACTCAGTACATGATCTTTCCTTCTTTATAATGTTTCTAATACATGCTGGTATTTCTTTTATCCAAACTAACTCAAAATGAAAAAGTAAAGCTTCATTTGCTAATAAATGCTAACAAAAGTGATGCATTGTTTGAATTTTTGTACACAAACTTGACATCCACCCATTCCTTGTTTGTAGCAACTTCTTAACATATTCTATAACACTTCCATAAATAGAAAAATCTTCTTGCACATCATTTACTGCATTAACAATAACTTGGGCATCTCCTTCAAAAATTACCTTGTTGAAATTGAAATCCTTGTAAACTTCCATAGCTTTTCACATGGCATAGCTTTTTGCAATAGTAGGATTGTCAACATTGCTTCTTTGTCCACCCATGGTAACTAAAACTTCCCCTTCCTCATCTCTGATAATTACGCACCTTACTTCCTATTTGGTCCACAAATGCATCCTAGTTGGCCTTTAGAAAGTTCTCCCTTAGCTTCTCCCATTTCAGATTCCTCCTTTCTTCACTGTTGTCATGGCTTTTCCTTGAAGTCTATTGTGCCATTTGGAATTCTTTTAGATCATCCCTTGCTATTTTGACCACTTGTCTTGCACTTTTAAACTTCCCTTTAAAAATGAATTCATTTCTTCTCAACCATAGGCTCCTCACTACAGTGGCTATCTCTTACATTTATGGCTTGCTCAGCTTCTCCATAAATCTTTCCCACCAAGCTAATAGATTAGCTTCATCAATTTTCCACTTTTGCACCACACTTAGAGATTCTGACCAAAATCACTTACTGTTGGGCATTACCATAACCAATGCATAGCTATTTTCTTTTCCCTTTTACATATTGGGCATTAAGGGTTTTCTAAAATTTTCCTAAGGAATAAGTTCCTTCTTGAGGCTAAAAACTCATTTCCTACTCTCCACATAAACAATTTACTTTTCCTGGGACATTCAACTCTCACATGCTTCTCCACCTATTGTCAACTTCTCTTTCCCTTGAAAATTAACATTAAATTATATTTTTGCTGTCAACTTCCACATGGTATGCACTTTTTACTGAGAATATGCCTTTTTTTTAAGGACCCCACATGAGTTTATCTTTTGCATCTATTCTACTTATTGGTACACTACAAATCTTGTCTGCTTCTTTGTTAGAAATTCTTCTAATTAGTTGTTCATTCTATTCCCCTTTGCACTACATCAGTTCACTGACTTTTGCATCTCTGTCTAAGATCAAAATTGGGGATGGTATGCTAAAAGTTAAGAGAGTAGGTAGCCATTTCTGTTCCCATATCTTAATACTTTTTTCTATTACCAACCCTCAATCTCAGCCCCTCTCTTAATAGGTTCCCTGCTGATTGAGCTGAAATACTGCATGTTTTAACTATTTAAAATCAATGTATTTTAAATTCTTCGTAACACTATTATTGGTTTTAGATGAAAAAATGATTAATAAGCATAAATACGAGTTGTGATTTTTAATTGATTGATATCATGTTTATGCTTAATTTTATATTTATGATTTAATGAGACAATATTTCCTCACATATATATAGTCTGTTTTTGATAATTTTTTTTTGAGTGTTATTTCTTTCTTCTTATTTTCAGTTTAAATAAAATTCAAAAGAGATCCGGTTGGAACTTATGATCAAAAATGCATACTAATTGAGAGGAAGCTTAGCAGCTGAAAAAGAAGACACAAAATGAAGAATCAATGGTTATTTTCTTCATTTGATTATTCAAGATGCATGTGATTCATGGTTGAACAAAACTCACGGAGGCTTGAAATTTTGGTGGTGCAACATTAAAGTCATACAAAGAGTTGACATGTGCTGAAAAAAGGAAGGAAGTGAGGTGCCTTAGTGTTGTGCTGGAAAGTAAAGAGAGCAATCGGTGGGATTAGAAGCTGAAAGTATAAGTGTTGATTTCATTGGATTTATTCTTTTGGATGTGAGAGAAGCAGCTGATCGGTGCATGAGTTTGGAGCTGGAGTTGTGCTGGAATGAGGGACCAGTTGGTGGATGCAAGCTTGTGTAGATTCGGTGCATGAGTTTGGAGCTGGTGAGACGTGTAGAATGAGGGACCCCATGGAATAAATAAAAGAGACCACAAAGGGAGACCAAGTGGATGCATGAAAGCACATTGGATATATTAAAAAAAAAGAAACATTGGTTGCTTTTGAATTTTTCTCTATTGGAGCATGGGCTGTGCATGATTGGAAAAAAAAATAAAAAAATAAAAAGTCGGTTCATCATTGAGGGGAAGAAGTGATGAGGCGAGGAAGGAGCTGGCTGAAACATAATCCCACGTCTGGAAGAAAGAAGAGAGCCGGTGCATGATTAAAGTGAAAGCAAAGTTGGTGATGAGCTGGAAGAAAGAAGAGAAAGTAGATTCATAAATGAAAGCAAAGTTGGTGCATTTGAGCTGTTTGAAACGTGGAACCAGAATTGAAGGAAATTGATTCAATTTAAATGATTCTTCAAGAGGCAGCAAGTGGAGTAGTTGGCTGGGATTAATTATTCAGTGCATGATTTGAGAGGGACCAACCGGTGGAATTAAATGATTCTTCAAGAGGCAAGTGGATGTTCGGCTATTGATTTTTCTGCTATAAAAAGAGGCAAGTTCTGAAGAACCGGGAGGAGGATAGATTGAGAGAGTTAAGTGGGGGAAGAGACACGGAAAGAGAGAGAAGGGGTTGAAAGGAATTAGCTAAAGTGTAGAGTGAAAGGGATAGGTGGGGAGTTGAGAGAATTGGAGAGAGGAGTCGGTCAACCAAGTGAGATGGTGTGTGCTGGACGAAAAGAGATAGAGAGGAGGTTGAGGACGTGTGAAGAGAGGGAGAGAGAGACGTGTAGGTCGGTTGAAAGAGAGGGAGAAGAGTCACGGATTGAGAGAGATTAAGGGGAGACGGCTGGAATTATTTCTTTCTTGGAGATGTGTAGGCCGGTTGGAGTAATCTAATTGGATGGGATTTAGCTTGGTAGAGAAAGGAACATGATGAGATTGATGCTTGAGTTTAACATGGAGTTGAAGTGGTTGGAGTTTTATTTTTTGCTTCTTCATGTTTTTCATTTGGCATCTGGTGGGGCTGCAGCTTCTTCTTGATCAATATCTTTTAATTTCAATTTCTGTTTTTATCGTGAACTTTATTCCTCTGTATCAATTGGATTTCAGATTTTGTTGTTTCTAAATTATTGCTTCGTATTTCTTGTGTTAGTTATTTAATGGAGAATGCTTATGTGATTTCTATAGTATTTGTAATGAATATGTTTGGCTAAATTTTCATACTAAGGTTAGAGGTAAAGTTTAATGATTTAAATATTGTTTCCGAATCCACGTAAAATCTATTTTACGAGCTTGATTGATTGAAAGATTTTATTTGGATATTTTGATTATCTATATACTCGTCTTGATTCATTGTGATTTCCGAATACAGCGAATGCTTGAGGAATCCCTGTGGTATTCAAATAGTTTTGTAAATGTTTTAATCATCAATCATTCATGCTCAATCATAAGCGTCTATTTTTCTCGATCTTAAATGTTAAATCTACCAATTAAACGGAATCATTATTCTAGTTTAATTGAAGTAAATTGTTCGGAATCAATATCATAAATTATTAGACGGATCCTCGAAACCTTAGTCATTTTCCATTCATTTTATCATTTTAGTTTGATTCATTTTATCAATCTTCATTTGATTGCACGTTTCTTTTAGTAATTTCGTTTCATTGTCTGAATTTATTTTCTTTATCACAAAAGTCAATCCCTGTGGATTCGATCCTGTAAGATACTACAACACCTGTATACTTGCAGGTAAAACTGCACTAGATTCTTGATTCATTAATTTGAGTCAAAGTTTAGTCGCAACACCTGCATTCCACACACTCCTCCATATGAGAGATGTTTATGGCCAAATTTTGCCTCCAACAAAGAAGTTGATCTAGAATACTTCTCTTTATAGATCTTAGCTACCATACTTCTCAGGTTCTGAATGAATCTCCAACCCTGTTTGGCCAGCAAATCCATATTAAAACTTTCCAAGTCCCTGAACCCAAGTCCACCTCTCCATTTTTGCTTCTCCATCTTCTCCCAACAACAGTACTGCACATTGCTGCCTTTTTGTTGGTTACCCCACCAAAATTTTGCTAACATTATATTGAGCTCTTTGCACAAGTTTTTTTTGGAAGTCTGAACACACTCATAGTGTAAGCTGGAACTGCTTAGAGTATAGCCTTGATCAGAACTTCTTTTCCCACAGCTGATAGAAAGGCATTTCTCCAATTACCTACTTTTTTTCAAACTCTTTCTTTAATGCATCTGAATGGATTATACTTCAATTTTACCACTACAGAAGGTAACCCCAGGTAATTCTCATGTATCTTAGAGGTACTTCCAATGTGTGTTTGTGATTTAGAAATAGTAAGCATATGCTTGATGGGTTTACAGATGCATACATGGCTAGAGACATTAATTCCAAAAAGTCTACTTAGGATACTTGATTATTTATTTAGGAGGTGTCATGTCATGACAATCCAGACTGCATAATTGTGTTGGTTTATCTACCATAGAGGCTAAGTATGTTGCTATCACTAAAGTTAGCAAGGAGTTGCTATGGATGAAGAAGCTTTTAGAATATTTGGCTTAGAAACAAGAGAAGTATATTCTTTATTGTGAGACTCAAAGTGCTATCCATCTTAGTAAGAATTCACCCTTCCATTCGAGATCCAAGCATCTTGATGTGAGGTATCATTGGATTCATGAAGTATTGGAAATGAAATTGTTACAGATTGAAAAAATCCATGTTGATAAAAACAGGTCAGATATGATGATGAAACTACTGTCATACAAAAAATTGAAGTACGTAATGGAAAAATAGGATTGGTGGAGGCCCTCACATAGTTGGGAGGTCCCTTCTTGTGAAAGAAACTCATGTGGCCACTTGAGTGACATTTTGGTAATTACAAAAGATTGGATTATTTTGTTTTAGAAAGTGTGAGCCATTTTTGTCATATGGGGAAAGTAGAGAGAGAAAAGAAAAAGAAAATAAAAAAAGAGAGAAGTCGTCCGTAAGAAAGACAGAGAATTTTTCTCATACTTCCATCAAAGTTTTTAGGGATCATTCGTGGTCCAATTTTGATGAAATTTTAGCATATTGTTCCTGGTGGTGAGAGTTTCGTTTTGACTAGTGATGACTTTTGAGATTGCTCTCAGTTGTTTAATGCAAATACCCACTTGATGAGATCTTTCTTGTCGCCTTGATTGATATCCACTTATATGGTGATGATTATGTGTTGAACTAATAATATAAATATTCTTGATGTACTGTTAGCCTCTAGAGATTGCTCTACAGAAGACAATTTGTAACCCCATTATTGTTGATAGTGGAAGTTTTAACTAGACTAGACTCCTTGGTTTTTCTCTTCACATTGGAGGGTTTTCTACATAAAAATCTTGGTGTCTTGCTTGTGAGTTGTTTGAGTTTCTTTGTTTAGTTTGTGTTTATTTTTACTAGATTGCCAATTTAACTTGCACAAAGATTGGTAGAAAACACTCTATGTTTTTGGTACTCATCATAGCATCAAGAATAGCGAATTTGCCCACAAACACCTTGTGGATGTAAGTTTTATAGCGGACCACATAAATTTGTATCTCTCTTATTTATATTTAATTTATTATTTACTTTCGTGGATGAACGCAATAATACTGCATCAATGACCAAGCCACTACTATGGGCCGGTTAATCGCAATGTTGGCATCCGACCACGACCAAAAAATTCATCAACAATGAGCATGCTCTGTTCCATCCATTTTCAACATCAAAAGTATAAGATTCCAACACAGAGCACATTTACAACATAAACTTTTGGAAATGCGACATAACGTTGAAAATGGAAAAACTTACTCATAACCGAGGCTGATGTGGATTACACTCCAGACTGGAAAAAAAAAATATATATATTTAGGCTTCACAAGCCATTTCGATTTTCTGTTTGTTGATTCACTGCTTTTTGATGTTTCCCAGGCGATCTGAAACAAGTGGTTTCACTCCAGAGTTCCTCATCTGTAGTTCCTCACTAGGTTGTAGGCCGTCTAAGTGATGATAAAATCTTTTTTCGTATTCATTCCTGAAAGCTATATTGGAATTCCATTGGGACATAAATCTATCCCCCTATTCATGGAAAAAGAAGTGAAAAAACAAAGATTTCTTACTTTATTTAGTTTAAGGCAATCAAATTTATTCAATAACACCAAGTGGAGGAAGAAGTTTGAATCGACAAACCTGTTCTCGGGACAATTCCTCAAGGGCAGCTACATCTTTCTTTCTAGCAAGCTTTCTGGCATTTTCTAGTAGAGACTGGTATTCGTAATAGCCTGAGCCCTGAGATAATCACGAAGCAGTAGAAGATTAAAAGACACAAGTGTCTTGGATATATAACACTTCATCTCATCATGAGGTCGATGCAGGCATCTTGATGGAACTAAGATTTCTAAGTTGTGTAAAAGAAGTTACCGACATTACCTTCTCAGCTCGCAGTTTCTCAAGTTGAACGAGGCATTTGGACACTTCATTCTTTCTTTCCTGTGCACCTATCAATTGCCTCTGTGTAAGTTCTATATCTTTTTCAATTTTTGCCAGTTCTTTCTGAGCATGCTTGGCTTTAGCCTTAGCAGGTAGCAAGTTTTTCTTTATATCATTTAATTCGGTACCTCTAAGTTGCATAAGGTAAAAACAGTGTGATAAGATGGAAATGTCGGGCATTTAGTTATTGTGAAACTCAAGCTGAGACTTTGTTGGATCATTTTACATTAATTTGGTCTTGTATGGCTTGTTTTGAACCCAGAGAATTCTAAAGTTTTCCTTTGACAGGAGCATTGGCAATGGCTTTCTCTTTCAAACAAAAAAGCTCATTTCTTTCTCTTTTGATCTGCTCTGCACGATCCCCTTTGGGTTCCCTGGATATAAGAAAAAGAAACTTAGAAAATTGCAAACACTATCCTGTTATTGAAGAACAGGAAGTGAATAAGAAAAAATCAGAAATGTCTTTCTGTAATCTTCTCATTGAACTGTTTTTCATAATAAATTCTATACATTCGAGCTTGACATTTATACTGAAGTGATAGAGACACTTGATAAAAAAAAAAAAAAACTATTTTCCAACGAGAAATGATGCATGAGCTGCTGTAAGTTGCTGTTTTGATGCATGTGTGAGTCCGAATGAGTGCTGTTCAAGTGAGTGTTCTGCTGGTCTGCATGTGTGTGTTCTCCTGCTGCTTCTTTCCGTCCTGCTGGTCTGCTGCTTCACATGCCAAAAGCTGAAAGAAAAATAATCATCTGCTGCTGCACGTTCAAGCATCTGGAAAGAAGAATAATCCTCTGCTGCTGCATGTTCAAGCATCTGGAAAGCAGAATAATTCTGTTGCTGCTGCACGTTCAAGCATCTTCTTTCCCTTTTCACGTTCAAGCATCTTCTTTTTGTATTTTCAATAGCCCCCCGCAAGGTGGAGAGTAGATATTTTCTGCTCCCATCTTGTGCAAGTGTGTGTAGAAACTGTTAGATCCCAGTGCCTTAGTCAATATATCTGCAACTTGTGATTCACTACTTACATGCTCAGTAATGACACTTCCTTCCTGAATTTTATCACGGATCAAATGGCAATCGAGCTCTATATGCTTAGTACATTCATGGAATACTGGATTTGCTGCAATGTGTAATGCAGCCTTGTTGTCACAGCGTAACACAGCTGCCTGAGGATGATCTACCATTAAGTCTTCAAGTAAAAACCTTAGCCAAGTTAATTCACAGCAAGCACTTGCCATGGCCCTGTATTCAGCTTCAGCTGAGGATCTAGAGATAGTGTTTTGCTTTTTAGATTTCCAAGACACTAAGGAAGGACCAAGAAAGGCACAGTACCCTGTCACAGACCTTCGTGTATCTGGGCATGCTCCCCAATCTGAATCACAGTACACCTCAAGTTGTAGGTTTGATTGTGAAGAGTAAAACAAGCCTTGTCTTGGAGCTCTCTTTATGTACCTTAGCACCTTATGAGCTGCATTTAAATGTGGGACTCTAGGAGCCTGCATGAATTGACTAAGCAATTGGACTGAATATGCTAAATCTGGTCTGGTGATGGTGAGGTAAAGAAGCCTCCCAATGAGTCTTCTGTAGATAGAAGGATCCTTAAGTAGGACACCTTGATCCTTAGGCAATTTGCTGTTTTGATCCAGAGGTATCTTAGTAGGTGCAGCTCCAATGGTTCCTGAGTCAGATAATATGTCCAATGCATATTTTCTTTGACATACATAAATCCCTTTTTCTGATCGTGCCACTTCCAACCCAAGAAAGTACTTTAAAACACCTAAATCCTTTATCTTAAATCTGTCATGTAGGGAAGATTTGAGAGAATGAGTAATGTCCATGTCATTACCTGCTATAATAAGATCATCCACATAGACAAGCACAGCTGTAAAGGATTCCCCCACTGACCTCGTAAACAAACTATAATCTGCCTTTGACTGCTTGAAACCTTTCTGAACAATGAAATCTGAGAGTTTGGCATACCATTGCCTCGATTCCTGTTTCAATCCATACAAACTCTTATGAAGTTTGCAAACTTTTGCACAATTACTATCAGCATATCCTGGTGGAAGCTTCATATAAACTTCCTCCTCCAAATCACCATGGAGGAATGCATTGTTCACATCTAATTGATGTAAATTCCAACCTCTAACTGCTGCTACAGCAAGCAATGTTCTCACTGTCACTAGCTTTGCTACAGGGGAGAAAGTCTCATGGTAATCCAACCCTTCCTGTTGTGTGTATCCCTTTGCCACTAGCCGAGCCTTATACCTCTCAACACTTCCATCTGCATTGTACTTGACCTTATACACCCATTTGCACCCTATAGCTTCCTTTCCATGAGGCAAATCAACTACAGTCCAAGTGTCATTCATCTCTAAGGCCTCAATCTCAGCTTGCATTGCCTTGCACCAACCAGAGGTTTTGACAGCTTGTGCATATGTGTTAGGTTCTATTTGCTTTGTGATTGAAGCAACAAAAGCTTTGTGTGTGTTGGACAGTTTATGATAAGAGAGATTAGCATCAAGAGGAGAGGCATTACCTGAAAGTCTTGATCCTTTCTTCTTGTCTAACTTCTGTGAATGAGGGAGTGAGGATACTTGTTGACAAATGAAGTCCATCAAGTAAGGTGGTGCACGTCTTTCTCTAGTGGACCTTCTAGGCATATGAGGATCGGTGGGATGTGTATGTTCTTCAAGAGGTTCTGGTGGATTTTCTGTGTTTGAGGTGTTTGCTACATTCTCTATATCGATATCTAGTTCAGGTTCAAGGTGAGGCAACTCAGAAGTGTGGTCAAGAGCAGTATCTAGTGGTTGGGAAAAGGATAATATGGTTGGACTTGGTAGGTTATGGGGAGTGGTTGTAGTCTTAGTTTTGTATGGAAAAATCTTCTCATGGAAGACTACATTTCTAGAGATGAAGATTCTTTTTGTCTCTAGATCCAAAAGCTTATAGCCTTTAACCCCAAAAGGGTAACCTAAGAACACACACTTCCTAGCTCTAGGATCCAACTTGTGCCTGTTATTTATCAGAGTAGAGGCAAATACCAAACACCCGAATACCCTAAGATGAGAGTAAATAGGTTTGGTCCCAAAGAGGAGCTCAAAAGGGGTCTTGTTTTTGAGTAATGGTGAGGGGGTTCTGTTTATGAGATATACTGCAGTGAGGATGCAGTCATTCCAATATTTCATTGGAATTTCACTTTGAAACTTTAGGGCTCTTGCTACATTCAAGATGTGCTGGTGTTTCCTTTCTACAATAGCATTTTGCTGGGGTGTTTCAACACAAGTTTTCTGATGGATTATGCCTCTTTTTGAGTAAAAGTCTTTCATGTCAAATTCACCTCCATTATCACTTCTAATTACTTTGATTTTGGAGTCAAATTGGGTTTCAATCATTGCATAAAATTGTTGTAAAGCCCCAGTTGCATCAGATTTCAGTTTTAACATATACACGCAAGTACATCGACTGAAATCATCAACTATACTCAAAAAATATCTTGATCCATCATGACTAATTTCATTACAAGGCCCCCAAAGATCACAGTGGACTAAATCAAAACATTTTTCTGATTTATGATGGCTAGTAGGAAAAGGTAGTTTGTGTAATTTTGCTAAAGGGCAAACTGAGCAGGGTATGGTAGCAACATCAAAATCAGAAATGTCATTTTTGCTAATCAAGTTCATCCTAGAATCTGAGAGGTGCCCAAGTCTATAGTGCCATAGACTGAAATCTTCATGGTTGTTGATGACAGAAGCAGAAATGGCAGTGTTGGTGGTTAGAGAGGATAGGACTTCAACTAAAGCTGTAGGGGAGACTTCATTTCTCAGTAGGTGATACAAGCCATGCCTCACTTCACCCATTCCAGTCGTTTTCCAAGTTAAAAGGTCCTGAATAAAACAGTTTTCAGGTAGAAAAATAAGGACATCTTGATTTTTGACTAAGTTTCCTTGCAGATATGAGGTTAAAAGAAAATGATGGAACACAAAGCACATCATGCAAGGTCAAGTGTTTTGACATCTTCACTGTTCCAACATGGGAAACATTGACAGTTTCACCATTTGGAAGAGCTACAGAATATTTGGCAACACTTCTGATGGTGGTGAAAAGGGAGGTTGAACAGACCATGTGGTCTGTTGCCCCCGTGTCTATTATCCAAGGTGCATCAAAGGTGTTGTGTGAGTTTATGCTACAAGCTGAGAGACCAAGTGAGATACCAGATATTTTTGACATGTCAGATTCAGAATGACTGAGGGAATGCACTTGATTAAGTGAAGCTGTGTGAGAATGACTGGGTTGTGATTTGAGCAAGGCAATCAGCTGTGAATATTGCTCTTGAGTGAGTGTTGCTTGGTTGTTGTTGATTTGCTCATGTCCAGGTGGCATAAGGGTAGTGACTTGATTGGCAAAAGCTGGTCTGCCCTTCCCATGGAGCTTGTGGCCTGGTGGATAACCATGAAGTTTAAAGCATTTTTCTGCAACATGGCCAGGCATTCTGCAATGGCTGCACACTGGTTTCTCAGGATTAGCCTTAAAACACCTTTCTAAGGAATGTCCAGGCATTTTACAAAAAGTGCAATAATACTTTCTCTGAGATGTGATATTTTGCCTTCCTACATCTCTAGCAGTTGCTATCATAGCCATGGAGTCACCAACTGAAGTGTCAACAGAAATCTGTCGCCTCTTTTCTTCTTGTTGTATTATGGAGTACACTTCATTTAGACTAGGGAAAGGCTTGATTAGAAGGATTTGAGCCTTAAGGGCTTTGTATGTGTCATTTAAACCCATAAGAAACTTCATCACCCAGTCTCTTTCGTGGTTATCCACTATTGTTTTCAAACCCCCACATGTGCAGTTAGGAATAGACTCATAGTTCATCAATTCATCTAGCAGAGTTTTTAACTTAGAGTAATACATACTTACAGTGTCTTGGTTCTGCATTATTGTAGCAATACCTTGCTTTACTTCATAAATCCTTGGAGCATTCTGCTGTGCAAGTCGTTGCTCAAGTTCCTTCCACAGTTGATGAGCAGTCTCAGCATAAAGGGTGCTGCTCTTAATGTCAACTGACATGGTGTTTTGCAGCCAAGTGATGACTATGTCATTGCATCGAAGCCAATGATTCATCAATGGACTATCAGCCTCAGATGGTTCACAAATGCTTCCATCAACAAACCCAAGTTTGTTTTTGATGCGAAGAGCTCTTTTCATTGAACGTGCCCAAGAATGATAGTTACTTGAATCAAGCATTTGAGTGACAAGAAGGACTCCAGAACTGTCATTGGAACCAATAAAATAGGGGCTGTTTGGTTGGGATGGATCAGAAATATTTGAGTTTGGATTTGCATTTTGATTGGCATTTGAGTTGATGGAATCAGCCATATCTCTGATACCATATAAGAAAAAGAAACTTAGAAAATTGCAAACACTATCCTGTTATTGAAGAACAGGAAGTGAGAAAGAAAAAATCAGAAATGTCTTTTTGTAATCTTCTCATTGAACTGTTTTTCATAATAAATTCTATACATTCGAGCTTGACATTTATACTGAAGTGATAGAGACACTTGATAAAAAAAAAACTATTTTCCAACTAGAAATGATGCATGAGCTGCTGTAAGTTGCTGTTTTGATGCATGTGTGAGTCCGAATGAGTGCTGTCCAAGTGAGTGTTCTGCTGGTCTGCATGTGTGTGTTCTCCTGCTGCTTCTTTCCGTCCTGCTGGTCTGCTGCTTCACATGCCAAAAGCTGAAAGAAAAATAATCATCTGCTGCTGCACGTTCAAGCATCTGGAAAGAAGAATAATCCTCTGCTGCTGCATGTTCAAGCATCTGGAAAGCAGAATAATTCTGCTGCTGCTGCACGTTCAAGCATCTTCTTTCCCTTTTCACGTTCAAGCATCTTCTTTTTGTATTTTCAATACTGGATGGCCACCCCAACGTCCACCGTTCCTTGCAATGAAACTCGAATATCTGCTTCAACAATCCCAGAAAGCCCATTAAAATAGAGAAACAGATGTTAGATGAATTCTGAAACAAGAGAATTGATTGATATGGTTTAATATTCTGTATTTATACTTACAGCATCGTTAACCTCCTTCAATGGGAAACACGAACTGATAGTTTTCTATTGGCTTCCATTTATTTCTTTTATCAGTTGCTTTTCTTCAGCCAAATTTTTCCTTCCATGCAGCACCCGAAAATGCAATTTCTGTATTGTTCTCAACAAGGCGAGAAAACCAATTTAAAAACTGAATTTGATCAAAAAGCATGGCACTCGAGATTATAGTATTCATTCTTAGTTCTTACATGCTTATCAAGGTCATGTGATGATGTGCATGAATTGTGAACATGTCCAATGATACCAAGGAAAAACAAATAGAGTGAGCAATCAGCTATTTTAAAATAATCACTTTCTTACGAAGTTTCCAAAATCCAATGAGGTTCCACCATTTCTCTTTAGTTCCTTGTTAGTGTTAGAATCTAATATTGTTGAAAATGTCTCTTATATATATTGGTCACCTTCATAACATGATATTCATTGTGCGACTAATGAAGCATATTAATTCGAAGAGTAATGCTACATACAGTCATTTTTGCGCACTCCCTGTGCACTCCACTGATATGATTGGCTGGATTAATTTTTTTTAATACACAACCAATCATATCACTAGAGTGCACAAAGAAATCCGCAAAAATGACTGCACATAGAATTTTCCTAATTCGAACATGGTATCAGAAAATTGCTTTTGAATCACCTAGTCAAAATTCTTTGTTTTATTTTTTTCTATTATAGATTTTCCGTTTAACTTTTCCTAGCACCGCTCGTAATCTTTTAGGTCTATTTTTAGTATCTTTTAAGATGTTTCAACATACCGTTCGAATCCTCCAACAAGGATTTGCCTATAGCTACGTCTAGATCTCCAACCGAGTTCTTCACCCACTGCAAGAAGTTTCTACCATGGCTTCACACGCCTCCACGTGCGATCAGACCTTTTGGTCCAGTCAGATCAGCACCACGTGTCCTCAGCAGCCATGTGCATGTGCCTCACTACCACGTCAGCATCCACGTGACCTCCGTCAGCACTGTTGATCGTTGACTCCAACGGTTGATCAAGTGTTTCTACTCAGTTTTTCACCTTGATTTCATATTTCTAGTCTATTTTTGCATATTCTCTAGCATAAAAATCATACGTTCACAAAGCAACCCCTAAAATCTTCAAACCAACATCCTAACATATAGGTAACAGTTTTAGAATCATCAAATAAAAATATTAAAGTTATTGGACTAAGAATAGACTACAAAAGATTCAAACTTTCTTAAAACAGAAATTGTTTTTCCTCTTCCATTTTCTAAACTTTTAGATTTAAGAAAATCTTTCATCAAAAGGTTTAATCATGCAACTAATCTCCAAAAAACATTCATATAAACATGTTGACAATACTTCATAACAATATTTATTCATTTACTTGGTCAAAAACTCAAAAATATAACACACTTTTTAGATTATCGCTCAGATTGACCTTTCATTGGTTAAAACAATTTTTTACCTATTCATTGACCGTGAAATAAAACAAACAAGATATCTACGGAAACTAGGCTCAAATACTAACAACTATTATGCGGAATTAATGTGAGAAAATACTTTTAAGGGTTCCAAAAATAGCATGTAAAAATGCTCAGAAAATTGCTTGAAAGAGCTTCTAAATGTTCTTTCTAAGAACGGAAATGAAAAAGAGTGAAATGAGTGAAAGGATGACTTGCACGCCTAAGAAAATTATGAGAAGAGAAGTATGGGCTTAAGTGACACCTTGATGGATAGTTATTAGGTCACAAAAAGGTACAAATAATGAGTGGTTTTCAACCAAGGAAACTTCCAAGAGAAGAGTGATGGTAAGGTGGCATTTTCCTCTCACATCTAGTGACTATTTGGGTTTGTCATGGGCAAAAGTTGGCTTGACATGGGTGGATGGAAACTTCCTCAAGAAGTTTTGCCAAAGTGACCAAAAATCGTGAGCCTTAAACAAGTGGGCTTCAATTTGGGATTTAAAGAAGGTTTGGTTAGTATTTAAGATGCTATCAAACCCAAATCTAATTTTTCTTAACCCAATCAAATTTTCAAGATTTAAAAGTTTGAATAATGATGTCATAATATAAATTTGAGAAATTAATAATATGTAAAAGTGATTTAATCAAGCAATCAAACACAGTACTAAAAATCAGATCAAATAGGGTTGGAGGCCAACTTTAGGGTTTGGAAAAACCGTTTAGAGTTTCGACTTCAACCAAGATTTTGAAGTATCAATTGGATTCCAACTATTTTGGGTTTCACTAGTATTTTCCCGTCTTCGGTTTTCACACAATTTAGATGGTTTGATAGAATAAAGTTTTGCTTAGGTGACATGATTTTACGCCTTGATTTACTTCACATTTCCATCTCATGGTTCCTCTTGGTGCTAAGTATCCAATACTATTCACCAAGTGTGATTAAGATCTTACCTAGTCTCCAAATAAAATTTCTCTAACCTAATTTGGATATTCCACACTGTGATTCTAAAAACACTGTGCTTGGTACTACTATTAATGTTACTATTCACTCAACGAAAGTGAAAAATAAACTTTGCAATCCAAAACATACACACTAAAATAACAATACAATTCGTTTATTGAAATTCAACTCTAAAATGCCTCGAAATAAATGAAACGCGTTTCGTCTAAAAATTGGAAATGAGATTATTGCGCCATAAAATCCTAAATAATCAACTGAGTTTAATGACGCAGACCATATCTCATTCTAACACTTTTAACTATCTCAAATAAATAGAACTGCACTTCTAGCACTATAGTGAGTTATAACATTGAGTATGTTGACAAACTAAAACCTATGTGATTGGTTAATTTGTAAAAACTTATTGATTTTTCACGAAATTTCTAAAGCTTATATAATTTTACTATTGAATTTCTAAAGAGTTGTTACAGACACTATATATGAGCTCTTTTGATTACAGTGGCTACTACCAGATATGAATGAACGAAGCATATTGAAATTGATTATTATTTTGTTCGTCATCATCTTCTTTAGGTCTCACTACAACTTCTTTCAATTACTTTCCATTATAAGCTTGGAGATATAGGTACTGAGTCACATCCTTTGGGGAGCTTTATTGATCTTATTAACAAACTCAATTTAGTTTTGCATATTTCACCTTGAGTTAGAATCCCTTATTACTTGAAAATATCTCTTGTATAGACTTTGACCTCCTATGTATACGCCACCTTGTATATCATATTTATTGTGTGATTAATGAAGCATATTAATTCAACCACGGTTATTTTATATTTTATTCTCCAAGAAAATACATGGGCCCCTCAAATTATGGATAATTATAGAGTTACTACTCTATTATAACTCTTTTAATACTCTTTTAAAATTATAAAAATTTTAAAAAAGTAAAAAGATAATAATAAAAAAATTAATAAAAGAGTGGTAGGAGGGTAGCAAGCTACCTATCATTGTCCTCAAATTATTATTCAATTGTACTCACTCTTTGAATTATTAATTTTGGCAATCGTCCCCAAACTACTAAAACCTGCCCACAAACTTTTTAAAGAATGACAAAATACCCATATTAAATTGGAAAGAAATTATTTTCATGAAAATTTTTAAATATTCTTGATAAAATAGATGTTATATAAAAATAAAATTATTTTTCAGCAAGAATGTGATATGAAATGTTTTTTTTTTTTAATCATTTACATATACGAATATAAAATATATTAAAGCACAGCTTTTTAAAGAAAAATATTATATACATATTTACTAATTTAAGAACGTACGTGAGAGTGCTTGTATGAAATAAATTATCCTAAATTCCAAATAACGATTAGTTTCCATCTATAATATAAAGTTCATCATTGTTCACATTGAAATTTGCAGTTTGGAAGTGGAATTCTGAAGAGACTCACATGTTTTGTACTTAAAATAGTATGTTTTTGTTAGTTTAATTGCGTAAACTTTTTCGGGCCCACAATTTTGACCTCTTCAAATAATTATATATAAATGACTTTCTACAGAACGAAACGAAAAGATACCCCCAAAGATCTTCTTTAGCGATATAATTTCTACCTTCTTTCTTGGCAAAATGTGCTAGTTTAAATTTTTTGTGTGCAGCTTGAGGGATAGTTTCTATCTATTCATTTAAGAGTACTTTTAGTTTTTTAGAGGCCGGCTAATAAGAGGGAGATTTTGTTGTTCTTCACCTTAGATAAAATAGTAGATGGTGTGTGGTATAAAAATTTTCAAATAGAATTATTCATTATAGTAAAGAGGGAGAGGAGTTATTGGTTAAACTTTTAATTATATTTTAAAGTATATTTTTAATGCCATTACCCATATTAAACAGTGATCACAATGATTCATTATACCAAATTGACCTTCAATACAATGAAAACTATTCAATTATTCATTATACTAAATGTGATCATCCGGCCAATCTCATCTTATCTCATCTCAATATGTAAACACTACAAATATTAACTCTTTTTAATTTCAAATTTTCAAATTTTCATTTAATCATTACCTAATTTTTAAGAGTGGTAATGTAGAGAATGAGTTTCAATGGAAGGTGGATCAATTTAGTGATGAGATGCATCAGTTCAATTTCCTACCAGAGGAATAAGGTAGGGTGACCCTTTATCACCTTATCTTTTCATCCTTTACTTTGAAGCTCTAAGCTATTTACTAAATCATGATGAGGCATCGAAATTAATCTCTGGCATTCCAATTGCAAGAGGTCTATGCATAAATCACTTATGTTTTTGCATATGATAGTTTGATATTTTGTAGAGCAAATTCACTTGAATGGGTTGGGCGTATTGGCATTCTTGATATCTATGAGAGGGCCTAAGGACAGAAGCTCAATAAAGAGAAGACCTCTATTCATTTCAGTGCAAATACCAATAGAGTGGCAAATGACTCTATAATTAGTATAGTAGGGGTCAAATCCTCCTCGTCCTATGAAAAATATATTGGGTTGTCCGCTCTAATTGGAAGATCAAGGCATAAAGCTTTTAAAAGTATTCTAGACAGTGTTAGGAGCAAGATTAGCAACTAGAAGTTTAAGTTCCTCTCTCGGGCAAGAAAGGAAATCCTTCTAAAAACTGTGGTTCAAGTACAACCTACTTATTGCATTGAAGTTTTCAAACTCCCTAAATCTTTGCTTAAGGTGATTAATAAGGTGATGCATCATTTCTAGTGGGGACAACAACAAAATGAGAGAAAAGTCTATTGGATTTCATGGAGCCAAATGGGGAAGGCTAAGTCTGCATGTTTTCGTGACTTGAAGAGTTTCAATTTAGCTTTACTATCCAAGCAAGGATGAAGAATCTTATAACAACCTGAGTCCCTTGCTACTTAGCTCTTAAAACTGAAGTACTTCCCTAACACTACTTTTCCTGAAGACATGTTAGGGTCTAGACCTTCTTTTATATGGAGGAGCATTGTAGCAGCAAGGAATTTAGTGACGTAAGGCTCTATGTGGAGGATTGGGAATGATCAAGACACTAGAATTTCGAATGATAGATGGCAACCTCAACTCTCAACATACAACGTTCAAAGTGCATTTAAGGTGCTAGATGAAGATGCTATTGTTGCAGAGCTCAATCTTGACTCTAAACAATGGAAGCTAGAACTTGTGATGGAAATCATCTCAAGTAGTGAAACAGAAATTATAAAAAGGATCCCAATGAATTTTGCCAATGTAATAGACAAGCCGATTTGGAGGTGCATTGCTAATGGCTATTTCTCAGTGAAAAATGCTTACCATTTACAAAAAGAGCTCAATGATCTTAAAAAGGGGTAAACTTCTTATTCTATATCTAAGAGAGATGAATGGTTTAGATGTTTGAAGCTCAAAGTGCCTTATGTCACCAAGTTTTTTGTGTGGAGAGCCGGTCTAGACTCCTTCTATTCAAATCTGAACATGTCTAAGAAACAAATTGTGGAATCTCCAATGTATCCCATCTGTTTGAGAGAGGAGGAGTCTAATTTTCATGCGCTTTGGAAGTTTAGCTCAGCAATGGATGTCTGGAGTCAGTGCTCAAAACTTATTCAAAAAAGGATCTTAATGTAGAGAGTTTTAGAGGTCTCTTTAAAGGCCTTAGTACAGTAGCTGAGCTATATACTATGGAGGAGTTTACTATCACAACAAGGAGAATATGGCTGAGAAGAAATGAGTTTGTGTTCAAAGGCTTCTTTTTACATCCATCTTTGGTGGTGCAGCAATCAAAACAGCTACTAGTGTATTTTAAAACAGTGCAGTCAAGCAATAGTCATGAGATTCAAAAGTCTCTTGCACAGGTCTATAAATGGGAGGTCCCTCCAGAAGGTTTCTACAAAGTGAATTTGGATGCAGCTATCAACAACTCTAGTGGCAGGAATGGTTTTGGTATAGTTGTGAGAGATCATGAGGGAAATGTCATAGCTACTAAGACGATGCAGAGAGAAGGCTTAAGTGATCCTCTATTGGCAGAATCTATGGGAGCTTTAAATGCAACAATTTTTGCTTTTGAACTTGGTATGAGGAATATTATTTTGGAAGGGGATTCCCTCCAAATTGTCAAGAGTATCACTCAAAAATTTGAGCTATGGAATAGTGTAGGGATGATCATCTCTTATGTTAAACAACACCTCTCTTCTTTTGACCATTGGTCTGTTAAGTATATTAGAAGAACTGTTAATGGGGTTGCTCACATTTTAGCTAAGAACTCTTTAGTGTTACTAGAGGATGTGGTTGATATGGAGTATTGCCCTTCTTGTATTCATTCATTCATTTCATGGAGGCTTATCTATAAGATATGCCATTTCCCTTTTTTTTTTTAAAAAGAAAAAGAACTTTCCCAAACTTCTAAACAAAACACAAAAATCAATTCAATTTTTTCAAATTTTAAAACAAAAATTATATTTAAAATTATATTCTAACAATATTTTAACTTTATAATATTTTAACTCAATATTTTGTCTCTTCTTTTCGAAAATCCCATAAAACATTTTATCACAAACCATTTCTAACTCATCTCATCTCAAATATCTCACTATTATTTACAAATAATCTCTACTCATCTTATCTCAACTCATAATCCAAACCAGGTCTGATTTCATTGTACTTGAAGGTTAGTTTGCAGCAAATACATAAGAACCAGAATGTTCTTCTCTTTGCATAGGAAACATATAACGAAAAAGATGTTAACTAGAACCCTAAGCATGCAAACCGAGTCTCACTAGGCATAAGTCGTAAATGTTGTGGAACTTTGGCAATGTTGAAAACTAGTTAAACTTATTCATAAATAGCTTATTGAATTAAGAAATGAAAATCAAATAAATAGGCTTCATACAAATGAAAAACTTTTCAACTTGGCACCCGGCCTGCTTGAACCTAGTTCAGCATGCATGAATTGCATAGTGGTGGACAAATAAATAGGTTCCAAACAAATGAAGGTCTAGGACTTGGGTTCATGGGCTCTTTGCCATTTTTTATATGTCATTTCCATTTTCTATCAATCCATTGTCTCTGTCTTGATGTTTCCAAACCTTTTGTTCTGAAACTAGTGCTTTCTCAGAGTTCCTTATCCAATCGATCCTCACTCAACAGTCAGTAAAAATATCTTCTCATATTCATTTTTGAAAATCATTGTTATAATTCCAATGAGACATAGATCCACTGACCTAAGCATGAAAAGAGAAGAAGTGACAAAACCAGATTTTCTTTTTACAAGGCAGGCATTCAAAGCTATTCAACAATATAAACTAGAGGAAGAAGTTTGATCTAAGATTTCTAAATTGTGAAGCTAATGAGAAGATGATAAACTGCATTTAACTACTTTAATTTGTTCAAAAGGTTCTCTGTAAATATAGTGTCAATACATTTATTTATTTGTTATTTGACCCTCTGTGTTTTGACTTGTGAATGGTGGACATGTGGCTGATATTGGGACCTTGAAGCATTATTTGCTAAGCTGGTTCATCACGTGATTTATACGTGAGTCATAAGTTGCAACAGAAAGACTTCACGCTTGAGCTACAAGATCTTGACATGTGGTGGCATCTAACTTCTCATATATATGTATTGCTATCTGATGCCTTGTAACCCTAATATTCATTTTTGTGCATTCGGGCTGAGGGGAGCTTTTGAGCGAGAGTGAAAATAGAGAGGGGAAATCTAGGGTTTGCATTATGCTGCTCACTTGAGGGGAAAATCTCTGTGATTTTCTGGTAATGAGATGAGGGCTTTGTAAATGAAAGGATTTATGAGGCTTCTCTGTGATGGATTTTGATTATCAATAAAACTCTGAGGCCATTCCTGCCGTAGACGTAGATCATTAGGGTCAAACCACGTATATCCTATATTGATTCTTTATGTTCTTTTATTCTGTTATTTCTTTTATTATTATTCTTGCTATTGATTCTATTCTTGCTATTTCTTGTTCTATTTTACGATTGGTATTATTCTGAATCTGTTGGTTCTGTTGGATCTGTTTGGTTCAGTCATCATTTATTTCAATATCATTTCTATGTTACTAAGTTCTGTACATATTTTATAAGGATTCTCTTGAATATATCATTACGTGAGTCTTGTATTCTTTTTCTAGAACTTGGGTAATATTTGAGTCTTGTACATTAGAAGACTTGTGCATATATTTTTACAAGTGGTATCAAGAGCCTAGGTCGATGGGGACCATGAGGTTTGATATTGAAAAATTTATTGGGGAAAATGATTTCGGGCTATGGAGGATTAAGATGAGGGCATTGCTAGTCCAACACGGACTGCAAGATGCCCTCCTTGGTGAGAAAATGAAAGGATCTTCCTCGAAAGAGGAAGACAAGGAGCCTGTCCACAAGGACATTCTCCAAAAGGCACACAGTGCCTTAATCCTTTCCCTTGGGGATAAGGTCCTGAGAGAAGTGTTCAGTGAGGACACTGCTACTGGTATATGGTTGAAATTAGAGAAACTGTATATTACTAAATCCCTAGCCAATACGCTTCACAAGAAAACCAAACTTTACACTTTCAAGATGACCCCTGGAACTTCAATAGGGCAGCATCTTGATGAGTTTAATAAAATCATCCTAGATCTAGTAAACATAGATATTAAGGTGGAGGATGGGGATCAAGCTAATCTCTTTATGAGTTCTTTGGACTCATCTTATCAAAGCCTAAAGGAAACCATGATGTTTGGAAGAAACTTGTAACAGCCTGCTAGAAATTCAATTGTGAAATTTCTATTAACTTTAGGAACCTCGTGAAAACCCCATAAGTTTTCACGAATCCATTAATCGTATAGGTTTTTGTCTAACTACATAGTTAGTGTTATTATTTACTATGGTATCAGAAGTGTGTTTTTGATTATTGGAGATAGTTAGAAGTGTCAAAATGTATTATAGTTTGTGCCATTAGACACGGAGGGTTATTTAAAGTTTTATGGCGCAATAACATTTTTTCATATTTTCGGACAAAACGTCTGTTCAAAACTGTAGGTATTATTGGATAAAAAGAAATATCTTGAGGTAATTTTCATGAATATTATTGGGTAAAAATATTTTGAGTTGATTTTTATAGATATTATTAAATAAAAATATCTTAAGTCGATTTTTTGTAGATACTATTGGATAAAATATTATGAGATAATCTTTTATAGATATTTTGGGTAGGAGAAAACTACACTCAACTCTCAACTCCAGCCACATCTCTTCCATATTTTATCCATAAGTATCTCCAGCCACCTCTCCCCACGAAATTATCTTCATTTACACTTTCCATTGAAAGAATATCAAACACTCTCTCTCGGACAGCTTTTAGGAGGTCTTTTGCATACCCATTTTGAAGCTTTTGTAAGTATTTTATCATAAAGTCTCCTTCATATAAGTTGTTCCTTTTTGAGTCTAGTTTACTTGGATATCTTATTTGTCCCATTTGAAGATCATTTGGTCAGTCAAATATTATATAAACTATAGAAAGGTCATTCTGGAGATAAACTGGAGAATATGTTATAGTTTGGAGTTTTTGACCAAGCTAATGGATAGATATTGGTCCGAAATTTTTATGGAGTATGGTTAACATGTGTATATGATTATTGGTTGAGGATTTTTTCATGATTAAAGGTTTTGATGAAAGATTTTCTTAGATTTAGAAACTTAGAAACTGGAAGAGGAAAAACAGTTTCTGTTTTGAGAAAGTTTAACTCTTTGGTGGTCTAAACCTATTCCAATGACTTTGATAATTTTATTGGAGGATACTAAGCATCTTATATACATGTTATATTATTATTTTGAAGATATTTGATGTTAGTTTCAAAGATATGAAATTTTATGCAAAGAGATATTTAGATAAGCCAAAGTGTGGATATTCTTGGCTAAATTTATGTTTTGATTAATTTCTAACCATGTGATCTTGAATTAGAAGCTTATATATATTTTAGGACATCTTTTTAAACCATGTGATGGTTTGGTTTGAAGATCATATATTTATAAGTCATAGATCAAGAGATTTATCAAAACTAGTTGAGGAAAAAGTTTCTATTTTTGGACTAAGTGTAAAACCAAAAACTCCAAATATTATTTTGTGATTTTGGTGACTTTAGTTTGATGATTTAAAGCATGGTTGATGTTAGGATGATATTATGAATATGTTAGAAGTAAGATTTGATTTTTGAAATTCTTGGAGATGTTTTGATTTAAGGTCAAAACTTGTGATTCAAGTGCTTGGATCTTTTTACAAAAAAGTTTGGTGTTAATTATTAGCTTTTTATAAATGGATGTTTTAAGTATGGTTTTGAACTTAGGATTGGAAGATGTTTGTTGCAAAATTTTGGTTTAAGCATGAGTTTTGAAGTTGGAAGGAATTGCAACAAAAATCAAGGGAAATGGCCTATGGATGTTTCGACTATAGTGTGTTCTTCATAGTTGTGTTTTGTTTTTAATTTTTATGAGTTGATATTTAAGTTTAGGATAAAATTTATATGAGGAATGTAAATTTTGGAAACTTTTAGAGTTAGTATGCAAAATCCTTAAGTTATGGGTAAAACGGTCATTTTTCCACATGTAGAGAGTAAAATGAAAATTTTACTCTTTAAGTTAGTATTTTTCATATTTCAAATTATTAGTGATTTAGTTTTAACTTTTAGAATCACTAATTACAGTTCCTCGTGGTCGTACTTGAAGTTTTATAAGAAACGCGGAGATCGAGGAAAGTTAGTTTTTAACTTACTAGCAGTCTACTATGTATGTATGCTAAGTAAGGGAACTACAGTGTATGTATGTGTATTATCATATATGTCATGCCATGCCAAGTTATCACGTAATTGTCTATTATACAGAATTTATTCTGTCGTCAATTTTTATCTGTTACATAATATCTTCTGTCATGTATTACTGTACCTTATAAGTACGTCATGCTAAGTATGCCATCAATTACATGTATGTCAAGTCATGTAATATTCACTGTTGCAAGTATGTCATGTTAAATATGTTGTCTATTATATGTTATGCAATGTTACGAAATATTTCTATCTCAAGTTGGTCATGTATTTCAAGTTATATTCAAGTCACGTTATGTTAAGTCAGGGCTTCAGTCATTTCGTATTCCAGTCACGTTTCATCTTGATTACTTATGTATGGGGTCACTGCAATTATGACGCATACACTACGTGAGACACAACAATTGTGACACGTAGAATACATGGGGCCACAACAATTGTGGAGTATGTATTTAAGTAGTTAAAGAATAAGTTTCCGTAGAATACATGAGGCCACAACAACTGTAGAGTATGTATTTACACGTAGAATACATGGGGTCACAACAACTGTGGAGTATGTATTTTTCATGTTAAGTCAAGTTTGTGTAGAATACATTAGGCCACAACAATTGTGGAGTATGTATTTACACGTAGAATACATGGGGCCACAACAACTGTGGAGTATGTATTTTTCATATTAAGTCAAGTTTGTGTAGAATACATAGGGCCACAACAACTGTGGAGTATGTATTTACACGTAGAATACATGGGGCCACAACAACTGTGGAGTATGTATTTTTCATGGTAAGTCAAGTTTCAGATCAAGTTCATGTCAAGTCAAGTTCAGTTCATGTTTCAATTTAAGTTATGTCAATTATGCTATGTTGTACGTCAAGTTATGCTTTAATTACTTATGAATTTGATTATGCATTTATGCTTTTACTGTCATGCATGCATCATTAGCTTGTGTGGAAGTTTTTTGTTAACTTATTGAGATTTGTAATCAAATCTCACTTTGGTAGTCCCAACTACCATTCCCCCCGAATGGTAGATCTTGTTACAGGACCTAAAGGAGAATCAGGAGCTGATCAACTAGACACAGTTGACTAAGCGACGGTGCGACGTCAATGTTAATATAGTAGTTAACGTAAATTACTACTTGTACAATGGAGTTGCATCTTTAGTACTTTTTGGATCATAACCATTTTGGACTAGTGTTGTGATCTATTCAATGGGTCTTTATGTATGAAGTATGTTTTAAGCATTTGAGATATTTTCAATTTGGTGCATAGTATTACTAAAGAAAAAAATTATCCGCTGCGAATATTGCATAATGTTATATGCATGTTAGGAACATTGCATCTTATATGTCATGAACGGGGGCAGGTAACCTTGTGTTGCATGTCTCGACGTTTCAAATGTCCGTTCGATCCCAAACGGAATTTGGGGGCGTCACAAAACTCACTTACACTAGATGAAGTACAATCTGTACTTTAGACTAGGGAACTACAAAACAAAGGGGACACTAAACAAAATCATGGGAAAGGCCTATCTGTCAGGGGTAGAACAAAAAAGAGAGAGAAGAGGGGCAAGAATGATGGTAAGAAGTTTAGGTCTAAGTCAAAGGGAAAACATTTTAAATGTTTTCACTGTCATAAAGAAGGACATTTCAAGAAGGACTGTCCTGAAAAGAAAAACAATTCAGGAAATAAGATCAAAGAGGCAGGAGATGCCTTTGTGGTATTAGAAGGATATGAGAGTGCTGAGGTACTCACTGTAAGTGAGTTTGACTCAAAAATAGATTGGATAATGGATTCTGGCCGTTCCTTTTATATGTGTCCAATCAAAGAATGGTTTGAGACATTCTTTAAGTTAGATGGGGGACATGTAATCTTAGGAAACAATAAGTCCTGCCAAATCATGGGTATAGGGTCAGTTAGACTAAAAATGCATGATGGTATTGAAAGGGTTTTGAGGGAGCTTAGGTTTATACCTAAGTTGAAGAGAAATTTAATTTCTCTTGGCATGCTTGATTTATCAGGCCACACCTTCAAATCTGAGGCAGGAGTTCTTAGGGTTACAAGAGGGTCCTTAGTTGTTATGAAAGGAGTGATTAAGAATGGTTTATACACACTACTTGGAAAGACTGTAGTTAGGGAAGCATCCTCTATACATAATACTGTACAGAACCAATCTGTGCTATGGCATAGGAGGCTTGGGCATGTGACTCAGAGGGGGCTTTTAGAGTTGCAAAAACAAGATCTGTTAAGTGACCAAAATCTAGGCAACCTACCCTTCTATGAAAACTGCATTTATGGAAAGGTCAAAAGGGTTAGCTTTAAGTCTGCAACCCATAACACTAAACAAACCTTAGACTATGCCCACTCTAATTTATGGGGACCTGCAATAGTAAATTCACACAACGGAGGAAATTATTTCCTATCATTTGTGGATGATTACTCAAGAAAGGTTTGGGTTTATATCCTTAAAAATAAAAGTGACACCTTTGAGAGATTCAAAGAGTGGAAATCTCTAGTAGAGAGCCAAGTAGGGTAGAAAACTCAAGGTTTTAAGGACTGACAATGGCTTAGAGTTCCTGTCAAATGAGTTTAACACATATTGTAAAAAGGAATGAATTATTAGACATAAGACAGTGAGAGAAACCCCCCAACAAAATGGACTTGCTGAAAGAATGAATAAGACTATCTTAGAAAAGGTGAGGAGTATGTTGTCCAATTCAGGGCTGCCCAAAACCTTCTGGGCAAAAGCAACAAACTCAGTTGTTCATATTATAAATAGGTGTCCTTCTTCTGCTATAGGTTTTAAAACACCTTAGGAACTATGATCAAGAAAACCTACCACTTATGATCACCTTAGAGTTTTTTGGTGTGTGGCCTATGCATATTCAAAAACTGAAAAACTAGAACCTAAGGCACTTAAGTGCATTTTCATAGGGTATCCTGAAGGCGTTAAGGGATACAAACTGTGGGTAGATAGACTTGGTAGGTTTAGGTGCATTGTAAGTAGAGATGTAACCTTTAATGAGTCACAACTAGCTCGGGTTCAAGAGGAAACATCAAACTTAGAAGTTGAGAAGTCCATAGAGGGTTTACAGGTTGAGGTGGAGCAAGATAACACCCAACCTGTACCTAATATTGGGGAGGGCAGTGACTATGAGGGAGAGACCTTAGGGAATAAGGAACAAGGTGGAGTTAACTCCTATAACTTGGTGAAGCTGAACTTACCATGTTTGCTCTAACAGTTGCTAATGAAGTAGTTTATCAGGAATCTAGATCTTATAAAGAAGCTGTGACCAGCAAGGACTCCTCTAAATGGGTACTAGCCATGCATGAGGAGATGGAATCTCTCAACAAGAATAAAACTTGGATTCTAGTGACAAAACCCAAAGGAGTGAAACTAGTTGGATCCAAGTGGATCTTTAAGAAAAAAAAAAAAAAAAAAAAAAAAAAAGCATACCAGGGATAGAAGGGACCAGGTATAAAGCTAGGTTTGTTGCCAAAGGCTCTGCACAGAGGGAAGGAATTGATTTTAATGAAATCTTCTCTTCTGTGGTTAAACATAGCTCAATTAGGATATTGTTTGTTTATACAGCTTTCAAAAACTTGCATCTAGAGCAATTAGATGTTAAAACTGCTTTTTTGTATGGAGAACTTGAAGAAGAAATCTATATGCAACCTCCTGAAGGTTTTACTAATGAAATTAAAAACAATCAAGTGTGTCTTTTTAAAAAAATCTTTATATGGTCTTAAACAATCACCTAGGCAGTGGTATAAAAGATTTGATACACACATAATTAACAATAATTTTAAAATGAGCTGCTATGATAGTTGTGTCTATTACAAGGAAGAAAAATGAATATTTGTTTATCTCCTATTGTATGTTGATGACATGCTGGTAGCTTGTAAAGACACTATTATAATTGATCAAGTTAAATGTATGCTGAAATAAGAATTTGAAATGAAAGAATTGGACCCTGCTAAGAAAATTTTGGGAATGGAAATTGAAAGGGACAGGAGTGCTAAATTATTATTATTGTCTCAGAAAAATTATATTTCTAAAATCCTTAAAAGATTTGGTATGGAACATTTGAAGCCTGTTAACACACCCTTAGGTCAACATTTTAAATTATCTATAGATCAGGCCCCTAAAACAGAATCTAGCATTAACTTCATGCAACAAATTCCTTATGCTAGCATGGTGGGAAGTATAATGTATGCAATGGTTTGTTCTAGACCTGATTTAACATATGCTGTGAGTATAGTTAGTAAATTTATGGGGAATACTTGAAAAGCCCATTAGCAAGCCATTAAATGGGTATTGAGGTATCTGGCAGGATCTACTAACTTGGGTCTCAGTTTTGGGAATAATGTTGAGAAAGCGTATGAGTTGACTGGTTTTATAGACTCTGACTATGTTGGAAATGTAGACACTAGAAAGTCCTTAACTAGATATGTGTTTACTGCTTTTGGGAGAGCTATTAGCTGGAAATCACACTTACAATCTGTTGCTACCTTGTCCACAACAGAAGTTGAATATATAGCATTGATTGAAGCTATAAAAGAGGCCATATGGTTAAAAGGTATAGCTAGTGAGTTAAACATTTTTTATGGCAATATCACAGTACACCGTGATAATCAAAGTACACTGCACTTAGCTAAAAATCAAGTTTTTCATGAAAGGTCCAAACATATTGATATTAGGCTTCATTTTGTTAGGGATGTTGTAAAGTCCAAAGTAGTGTGTAGTGGAAGTCTTAACTAAGGATAACCCCTTAGATATGATGACTAAGTCCCTACCATGTCCTAAGTTTAGACATTGTCTGAACTTAATTAGTATGAAGTCTAGAGTCTGTCCCCAATAGGGGGGACAAGTGCAGGAATAGCCAATGATGAGTATTAATAAAACTTAACAATAAATGTTTTGCCAAGTTGTAGATTTGTAAACGTAGCGTCAATACATTTATTTATTTGTTATCTGACCCTCTGTGTTGTGACTTGTGATTGGTGGACATGTGGCTGATATTAGGACCTTGAAGCATTATTTGCTGGGCTGGTTAATCACGTGATTTACATGTGAGTCATAAGCTGGAATAGAAAGGCTTCACGCTTGAGCTGCAGGATCTTGACACGTGGTGGCATCTGACTTGTCATATATATGTATTGCTATCTGATGCCTTGTAACCCTAATATTCATTTTTGTGCATTCGGGCTGAGTTGAGCTTTTGAGCGAGAGTGAAAACAGAGAAGGGAAATCTAGGGTTTGCATTACGCTGCTCACTTGAGAGGAAAATCTCTGTGATTTTCTAGTAATGAGATGAAGGCTTTGTAAATGAACGGATTTATGAGGCTTCTCTATGATGGATTTTGATTATCAATTAAGCTCTGAGCCATTCCTGCCGTAGACGTAGACCATTAGGGTCGAACCACGTATATCTTGTGTTGATTGTTTATGTTCTTTTATTATGTTATTTTTTTCATTATTATTCTTGTTATTGATTCTGTTCTTGCTATTTCTTGTTTTGTTTTACGATTGGTATTATTCTGAATCTGTTGGTTCTGTTGGATCTGTTTGGTTCAGTAAGCATTTATTTCAATATCATTTCTATGTTACTAAGTTCTGTATATATTTTATAAGGATTCTCTTGAATAAATCATTACAAGTGAGTCTTGTATTCTTTTCTGGAACTTGGGTAATATTTGAGTCTTGTACATTAGAAGACTTGTGCATATATCTTTACATTCTCAAATATAATTCAAAGCTTCATATTAGGCAATTTTGTAGGAGGAAGAAAAAGAATATAGAAACCTGTTGACTGACAATACCTCTTCAGCATGCAGTTTCCTCAGTTGAACAATCCATTCATAGGCTTCATTCTTTCTTTTGCATGCAAGTGTCAATTGCTTCTGCAAGTATTTCACACTTTTCTATTTTCTTCAATTCTTTCTCAACAGGCTTTGCACTAGCCCTTTGTCGCAAAACTATGTCTTTCCTTATTACATCTAGTTCCGTAGCAATAAGCTGTAATTAGAAAAAATTGGTGAGATCATAGAAATATCAGTCATTTAGTTAAAAAAAAATGATAAAATTCAAGTTGAGATTTGTGGGAGTATTTTACTTTAGCTTGGCCATGTATGGCTTGTTTTGAACCTAAAGAGTTCCAATGCTTTCCTTTAACAGCAACAATGGCAATAGCTCTCTCTTTTTTCTCTTCTGATCTTCTCTTTCTGATATCATGTGGGTTCAATGAACTGCCACCCAAACCCCCACCTAGGCCTTTCACGATAATGAAACACCGATATCTGCTTCATCAGTACGAGAAAACTCATCAAAATAGATAAATGGATTACACAGAACAAAAAGAAAGAGAATTGGAAAAAATGTTTGAAAATTTCGCGTTTAATCTTATAGCATCGTTAAGCTCATTTAATGGAACTTGAGAACCGCTGGTTTTTTTATGGCTCCCACTGATTTCTTTTAACAGTTTCTTTTCTTCAGCCAGATTGTTCCTTCCATGCAGCATTCGAAAACGCAATGTCTGTATTCATATCAACCAGACGAGAAAACCCAATTAATGTAAATTAAATATGTGAAATTTATCAAAATGCAGGACACTCAAGATTTTAGTGTGCATTCTTACATGCTTATCAAGCTCATGGGATGATGAGCATGAGTTACGAGCTCTTCCCTTGTATGCATAGTGTTCAGAATACAGCTTGTCTAGAGCGACTTGTAGAAGATCAAGTTCTCCCTTCTTCTGAGAGACAGAGACACAGAACGATTTTTTTCTTTTTTATTTAAAAAAAAAGCACTAAAGAGTCACAAAAGAATTACTTCAGAATATTTAGTGTTCGTTCTTACATGGATATCAGTCACTCCTTGTGACGAGCATGATTTTGTAGCTCTCCCTCGGTATGAATTATTTGCAAAGCACAACTTGTCCAGAGTTAGTTGAAGCAAATCCAAGTTCTCCCTCTTGCAGGTAACACTGTCCTTGCGCCAACCATCTCGATAGTTAAGCTGCTTTAGCTGAGAAACCAACCCAACGTGAACCAACTGTTTACAAAATTCGGCAGGCAAAATCACACGTTCTTACCATTACTAGCTAGTATTACGACTATAACAGAAAAAGAAGAAAAGGCTAAGAATACCATTAATGTACAGACCACCTTCTAACATACCTTTCTTTTTTCTAATTTCCTGGAAATTGTAGAATGGTGTTGGTTTAACTTTTCAATCAGTTTTTCAGCCTCTCCGATTCTGGGGCTTCCAAATTTGTTGATGGACAAAACTTGATAGAATAGGATCAATCAACTTTCTTGATGACATGCCTAGCTTCCTCAAGTGTGACGCCCCCAAATCCCCACGCATGGACGCGGGGAATTCGAGACGTCCGGATGGTAACAACCCGGGTCACCACCCTAACGACGGGTGCCAAGTGTGTGCAAAGGCAACATATGTGCACGAAGAAATACGCAGCGGATAACGAATGCCATATAACTAAGTACCAGAATTTTTCTTAACGTAATACAAGCTGTTTAAAACATACATAAATAAAATATTACAAAACACTAATATAGTTTTAAACCAAATATAAAGCATAACATTAGCAACCCGGCGGAGCCGGATCCTCGGGCTCAGCCTCCTCCTCCTCATCCTCAAAACCTGCACCAAAAGCTACGGAACTAAAAATGATACTGCAGGTAAGTAAAACCCAAACACCACCAGATAAAAACACATAGAACTCAAACAATATGCCTGAAGTGATGCCAATGCGCAAAACCCATAAAACATAATTTTCCACACATGCCAAAAATCCCATTTGGCCCAAAAACACATCTTTTCCAAAAACCACGCCAAAAGTCACTTTTGGCCTCTATAACCGTCTCAAGCCAAAATCCATTTTATCCGTATGCGCCATGACCTCCCCTAGGGGTCATCCGCACACCCTGGCTCTAGTGCCACACTGCGGAGTACCACCATGCATGTGACACCTAACGAGCGATGCCCAGTTCCACGCCCCGCGTGTTCGTATCCAAGCATCCTCTAGCCCTCGCCAGTGAAGGGCCACGGAGTCGGTGCGTAGAGCGATGCTTGGTTCCGCGCCCGACGCGTTCGTAGCCAAGCAACCTCTAGCCCCCACTCCCGTCGTAGCCTAGCGACAACCCAGGGGACATCACTCAGTTTATTCCGCTCCCGAGTGACCAGAGAAGCTCCACCGAGATAATACCCCATTTCGGCTTGGGGGGTCGTGATACACACGCACCCGTAAGTCCACTTACGCCAATACACAGGCTTTTCACACTTAAACAAAAACACATGTGCATGCACCATGTAATGCCATATCAATGCACAAAAAAAATAACCAACCAACATATATCAATAAAACAAGCAACTTCGTCCTCCATCCATCCGACCCCCGAACTCCTCGGACTCAGTCTGGAATCAACCAACTAGCAGATAAAATAATTGAAAGAGCAATATATATTTAAATCTGAAAATAGGGTTTGAAAAATTCTTACAACGCTATACGGTATTTTTAGAAAACACTCGGCGTTGCAAACAACGGAGGAAAAGCAACGTCACAGTGAAAATTCACTGTGGCCGTGGGTTGTAAAATACCCACTTTTGAACGGGGACAAACCAGGGCTTGGGATTGATAGGGAATGGTCTAGGGATGATTATGAAACTATTGGAAGTGGTGGTTGGCCGTGGGTGGCAGCGGAAACGGCGGAGAGAGGCCAGATTTCCCAAAAAGGAAAGCTAGCTCGTGGGAGCTGTTCCGGTGACTATTGGAGGCCGAAAATAGGTGGGTTAGGACGGCAAGGGACCGGTGATGAAGTGGTGAAGAAATGGTGGCCGGAGGTGGAGCAACGGCGGCGGATCGAAGCAAAAACCGTGGGGGCTTTGATGGCATTTTCCGGCCAAACGGCTGGCCGGATGGGGCTGGGATTTGGTGGGGAGGTGCGCCGGAGGGATGGGGTTCGAACGGTGGGGGCGGTGTGCCGTACGGCGGCCGGACGGCAGTGGGTCGGGGGGTTGCTGGTTCACGCGTGGGTGAGGAGAGAGAGGGGGTCGACAGTCGCGGGAAGAAGGAAAGAAAAAGGAAGAAGAAAAGAAAAAGAAAAAGAAAGAAGAAGAAGAAAAAAAGAAAAGAGAAAAAGGAAAAAGGGAAAAAGAGATGCAGGGAAAAAGATGAGGTCTAATCCTCATTCCGGGAAAACAAAACAAATCCGCCGAAACAAGGTTAAAAATCGTAAAACAAATAAAATAAATAAAACACAACATCAAATAAATTAAAAACCAATTTTAAAATGCAATAAATTAAAATAATTAAACTAATATATTAATTAAAATAAAAACAACCCTTCAGCGAAAATACACGCGAAAGCGGGTCATCACATCCTCCCCCCTTAAAAACAAATTTCGTCCTCGAAATTTACAAGATCAACTACCAACTTAAAGAAGCCACATAAAAACACGCAAACCATCTATGACCAAGATTAAGATACATACCTTTATCCTTCAAACAAGTACGGGTACTGCTTCCTCATGTCCGCTGCTCGCTCCTAAGAGAAGTCTTGAGCTAACGGATCTCCCCAAGCCACCTTAACCAAAGGTATCGTCTTGGACCTCAACTATTTCTCCTTCCAATCCATGATCCGCGACGGAACAACTTCATAAGTGAGATCCGGTTGCAACTGAATACCCGCTGGGTCGACGAAGCGTGGCTCTTGCTGTCCAAAGCTCTTCTTCAGGGATGATACATGGAAGACATCATGAATATCCCCAAAATATCCTAGCAAAGCAACTCTATAGGCGACGGACCCTACCTTCTCTAGAATCTGAAAAGGGCCGACATACCTCGGATCCAACTTTCTCTTTTTACCAAAACGCTTAACACCTCTCATGGGAGAGACTTTGAGATAAACCCAATCACCAACTTCAAAAGACAACTCTCTCCTCTTGGTATCATCGTAGCTTTTCTGGCGACTCTGATCTGCCGCCATTTTATCTCTGATGATCCAGACTTGGCTTTGCATCTCTTGAATTATTTCGGGTCCAATTATCCTACTCTCCCCGAGTTCATCCCAACACAAGGGCGACCTACACTTTCTCCTATAAAGAGCCTCATAGGGAGCCATCTGAATGGTCGCATGGAAGCTGTTATTATATGCAAACTCGATGAGCGGCAAATGGTTTTCCCAACTCCCTTGAAATTCCATGACACATGCTCGCAACATGTCTTCAAGGGTCTGAATAGTGCGCTCTAATTGGCTGTCTGTCTGCGGGTGATATGCAGTACTAAACTTCAACTTAGTACCCAAAGCTGCCTGCAAACTCTTCCAGACTGCGACGTGAACCTCGGGTCTCAATCTGACACTATACTCTTTGGTATGCTGTGCAGCCGCACTATTTCTTTCACGTACAAGCGTGTCAACTTACCCAAGGAGTCGGTGTTATTAACAGGCAGGAAATGAGCACTTTTCGTTAACCGGTCAACAATCACCCAAACAGAATTTTTCCCACTAGGCGTTCTCGGCAAACCCACTACAAAGTCCATCGTGATGTCATTCCGTTTCCACTCAGGAATGGGGAGGGGTTGGAGCATACCTGCAGGTCTTTGATGCTCGGCCTTCACTTGACGGCATGTGTGGCATTTCTCAACATATAAGGCAATATCCTTCTTCATTCCATCCCACCAGTAATTTTTCTTCAAGTCCCGATACATCTTTGTACTGCCGGGATGAACTGAATAAGGGGCCGCATGAGCCTCTACCATGATCCGCTCTTTGAATTCTGAATCTTTAGGGACCACCCTGCGATCTCGGAACCGAAGTATCCCATCTTTATCCATGCTATAATGCAACGGCCCTTGAGATTTTCTGACTCTTTTTTTGATATTCAGCAGCTTCGGATCCTTCCTTTGAAGAGTTTTCAATTCTTCAAAATCGGTTACCCAAATATCTAGAACTGAAGATAAAATCTCTTCTTGCTGCGAACTCTTAATAAGGAGCCTTCTCATCCCGCAAAGCAACGAATCCAATTCTGACGGCTCGGCTTCATCTTCCAAGTGCGACTTTCAGCTCAAAGCATCAGCAACTATATTAGCCTTCCCCGGATGGTACTTGATCTCACACTGATAGTCATTGATTAGCTTTAGCCATCGCCTCTGCCTCATATTCAGATTTTTCTGGGAAAACAAATGCTTCAAGCTCTTGTGATCAGTAAATACCTCGCAAGCTTCCCCATACAAGAAGTGCCGCCAGATCTTGAGAGCAAAAACAATCGCAGCCAATTCTAGATCGTGCGTCGGATAATTCTTCTCATGGTCCTTTAGCTGACGAGATGCATAGGCTACAACCCGTCCTTCCTGCATAAGGACACAACCCAAACCAAACTTAGACGCATCACTGAAGACTACGAATGGCTTATGCGGTTCTGGGAGCGCTAACACTGGTGTCGTCATCAACTTGTTCTTTAATTCTTGGAAGTTTCTCTCACATTTATCTGACCAAACAAATTCTGTATTCTTCCGAGTCAAAGCTGTGAAAGGTCCGGATAGGCAAGCAAAACCCTCTACAAATCTTCGGTAGTATCCGGTGAGTCCCAAGAAACTCCGGATCTCGCGCACTGTAGTCGGGCGCTGCCATGACAAAATGACTTCTACCTTACTAGGATCAACAGCCACTCCGTCTCGGGAAATTACATGCCCAACTTCTTCCAACCAGAATTCACACTTGCTAAGCTTGGCGTACAATTGGTGTTCTCTCAATTTCCCAAGTACCAGACGAAGATGATACACATGCTCTTCAACATCTCGGGAATAAATCAGAATATCATCGATGAATACTACCACAAATGAATCCAGATAAGGTCGAAATACTCGATTCATTAAATCCATGAAAGCAACAGGGGCATTAGCTAACCCAAATGGCATCACCTTAAATTCATAATGCCCATACCTCGACCTGAAAGCAGTTTTAGGCACATTCTTGTCTCTGATCCTCAGCTGGTAGTATCCCGACCTCAGATCAATTTTAGAGAACACGACTGCTCCTTGAAGCTGATCAAATAAATCATCTATCCGCGGGAGAGGATATTTATTTTTGATGGTCACCTTATTCAACTCCCGATAATCTATGCACATACGGAGGGTTCCATCTTTCTTTTTAACAAACAAAACTGGTGCACCCCACGGTGAAGTACTAGGCCGAATAAATCCCTTCTCTACCAGCTCTTGCAACTGAGTCTTCAACTCTTTTAATTCAGTCGGTGCCATGCGATAAGGTGCTTTATGCACAGGAGCCGCTCCAGGTTCCAAGTCTATAACAAATTCCATTTCCCGCACAGGGGGTAGTCCGGGCAAGTCGTCCACAAACACATCGGGGAATTCTTCCACAACTGGAATGTCTGCCAAAGACTTCTCCTCGGACGGCGTGGACACCATCTGAACCAAGAATGCATCCGCTCCCCATGCAATCTCTCTTCTTGCTTGAATTGCCGATATAATTATCGGCTTTTCTTTTAACTTACTCCCTGCAAATTCCAGACAATAACCATCTGGAAGCTGAAAGCTAATTATCTGACTTCTGTAATTAATACTAGCAGAATATCGGTATAGCCAATCCATCCCGAGGATGATATCAAAACCCAACAGCTTGAACACCACCAAATCAGCATCCAAGAACCTCCCCTCAAAATTTAACGGGCATCCCAAAGTAACCTTGGAACACCACACCATTTCACCATCGGGTAAAGCCACTACCATAGACTTTGGTAACGGTTCCGTGATCAAATTACACACCCGAGCAAAAGCAGAAGATACAAACGACTGTGACGCACCAGAATCAAACAAAGTGCAAGCATAAAACTCATACAAACGAACTCTTCCTGAACCAAACACATCAACCCATGAAATCCAAAAAAGCAAAGAAGAAACCAAATACACCAAAAATTAAATCCAACTTAAAATTAAATAAATCCATACCTGTAATTACTCCAGCATCATGGGTCGCTGGCGCCTCATCATCCACCTCTCCGGGTGTGACAGCATAAACCCGGGCTTGCACTACTTGTCTCGGATTGGTTCTTCCACCATGTCTACCTCCACGGCTTCCTTGAACTCTGACGGGGCACTCCCGAGCAATATGTCCCACTTGACCGCACCAGTAACACTGGGGTCCACTACTCAGCCGACACTCGCCCTCATGAGCTCTATTACATGCTCCACAAATTGGCACCCGTCCTCCCATACGAACACCTGAGGACGTTTGAGGTCGAGTTCCGATCCGCTGAACAAATTTCTGAGGCGAACCAGAGCTGCTTCCTTCCCCAGAAAAACTCCGCCTCTTATGTCCTGGAAGGGAGCCCATACTCAGATTATTTTCTCGCTCCACAAGGGTGGCCACATCCACTAATTCTTGAAAAGTGGATATCCGATGGCTGACCATCATACGGCGTATGTCATGGCATAGCCCCTCCTGAAAACGATCAGCTCGCATCTCCTCTGTGGCGATAAGGTGAGGAGCAAATCGCCCAAGTTCTATGAATCTCCGGGCATACTGTTCCACTATCGCGCCCCCTTGGACCAAATTTGAGAACTCTCTTGCCTTTCGCTTCCTTACCGATGCGGGAAAGAAGTGGTCATTAAATTCTTTCTTGAAGCGCTGCCAGGTTACAGCAGCGAAAGATCCCAATTCTGATTCCAGCATCACCCTTTTGGTATCCCACCAATCAGACGCGGTGCCTTGCAACAGATAGCTGGCGTAGAGTACCTGTTGCGTCTCGGTGCAACCACACACCTCAAATGTTCTTTCCAGATCTTTGATCCATTTTCCAGCTTGAAGTGGATCCTCTTCTCCAGTGAAGTGTAGAGTCCTATGCGCCAGGAAGCGCTCATAGGTGCATCCGGCTTGCACCATGCTACTGGACCCTTCTGAGTACATCCAAGGCCCTCCCTGATGTGGCCAAGGACCTCCTAGTTGTGGCCAAAACCCTCCTTGCTGTGGACAAGGCCCTCCTTGTTGTGGCCAGGGACCCCCTTGTTGTGGCCAAGGTCCTCCTTGTTGTGGCCAAGGCCCTGTCTGTTGTGGCCTAATATTCTGCTGCATGAACTCCTTCATCTGCCGTATTGCTTCGGCTATGGAGTCATCTCTTGAGGTATTGCCCCGGGGCTCCTGAGTAGATTTCCTTGGTCTCCCCATTTTTTTCCTGTCACCACAACCTTTGACCCTCTTTCAGAAAACAAAAACAAATAAAACCAACAACAAACAAAAACAGAACCACAGACCATCACCACATCACAGCAAACAAAAGAAACCAACTTGCAAAAACATAACTAAATAAATAAAAACAAACAAACAAGCTCAAACAAATAAAACAAATAAAACAAACTAAATAACTGTACTTAACATAAGTTTTTAAAACACAACTTTAAAACCGCTCTGATACCACATGTGACGCCCCCAAATCCCCACGCACGGACGTGGGGAATTCGAGACATCTGGATGGTGACAACCCGGGTCACCACCCTAACGACGGGTGCCAAGTGTGTGCAAAGGCAACATATGTGCACGAAGAAACACGCAGCGGATAACGAATGCCATATAACTAAGTACCAGAATTTTTCTTAACGTAATACAAGCTGTTTAAAACATACATAAATAAAATATTACAAAACACTAATATAGTTTTAAACCAAATATAAAGCATAACATCAACAACCCGGCGGAGCCGCATCCTCAGGCTTAGCCTCCTCCTCCTCATCCTCAAAACCTGCACCAAAAGCTACGGAACTAAAAATGGTACCGCAGGTAAGTAAAACCCAAACACCACCAGATAAAAACACATAGAACTCAAACAATATACATGAAGTGATGCCAATGCGCAAAACTCATAAAACATAATTTTCCACACACGCCAAAAATCCCATTTGGCCCAAAAACACATCTTTTCCAAAAATCACGCCAAAAGTCACTTTTGGCCTCTATAACCATCTCAAGCCAAAATCCATTTTATCCGTATGCGACATGACCTCCCCTAGGGGTCATCCGCACACCCTGGCTCTAGTGCCACACCGCGGAGTACCACCACGCATGTGACACCTAACGAGCGATGCCCAGTTCCACACCCCGCGTGTTCGTATCCAAGCATCCTCTAGCCCTCGCCAGTGAAGGGCCATGGAGTCGGTGTGTAGAGCGATGCCTGGTTCCGCGCCCGGCGCGTTCGTAGCCAAGCAACCTCTAGCCCCCGCTCCCGTCATCGCCTAGCGACAACCCAGGGGATATCACTCAGTTTATTCCGCTCCCGAGTGACCAGAGGAGCTCCACCGAGATAATACCCCATCTCGGCTTGGGGTCGTGATACACACGCACCCGTAAGTCCACTTACGCCAATACACAGGCTTTTCACACTTAAACAAAAACACACATGCATGCACCATGTAATTCCATATCAATGCACAAAAAAAAATAACCAACCAACATATATCAATAAAATAAGCAACTCCGTCCTCCATCCATCCGACCCCCGAACTCGTCGGACTTAGTCCAGAATCAACCAACCAGCAGATATAATAATTGAAAGAGCAATATATATTTAAATCTGAAAATAGGGTTTGAAAAATACTTACAGCGCTATACGGTATTTTTAGAAAACACCCGGCGTTGCAAACGGCGGAGGAAAAGCAACGTAACAGTGAAAATTCACTGTGGCCGTGGGTTGTAAAATACCCACTTTTGAACGGGGACAAATCAGGGCTTGGGATTGATAGGGAATGGTCTAGGGATGATTATGAAGCTATTGGAAGTATTGGTTGGCCGTGGGTGGCGGCAGAAACGGCGGAGAGAGGCCGGATTTCCCAAAAAGGAAAGCTAGCTCGTGGGAGCTGTTCCAGTGACTATTGGAGGCCAAAAATAGGTGGGTTAGGATGGCAAGGGACCGGTGATGAAGTGGTGAAGAAATGGTGGCCGGCGATGGAGCGACGGCGGCGGATAGAAGCAAAAACCGTGGGGGCTTTGATGGCGTTTTCCGGCCAAACGGCTGGCCGGATGGGGCTGGGATTTGGTGGGGAGGTGTGCCGGAGGGAGGGGGTTCGAACGGTGGGGGCGGTGTGCCGCACGGCGGCCGGACGGCGGGTTGCGGGTTCACGGCGTGGGTGAGGAGAGAGAGAGGGTCGATGGTCGCGGGAAGAAGGAAAGAAAAAGGAAGAAGAAAAGAAAAAGAAAAAGAAAGAAGAAGAAGAAGAAAAAAAAGAAAAGAGAAAAAGAGAAAAAGGAAAAAGGGAAAAAGAGATGCAGGGAAAAAGATGAGGTCTAATCCTCATTCCGAGAAAACAAAACAAATCCGCTGAAACGAGGTTAAAAACTGTAAAACAAATAAAATAAATAAAACACAACATCAAATAAATTAAAAACCAATTTTAAAACGCAATAAATTAAAATAATTAAGCTAATATATTAATTAAAATAAAAACAACCCTTCAGCATAAATACATGCGAAAGCGGGTCATCACATCAAGAACAATATTGCTTATAATTGGCTTTTGATCAAGTTCTGCCCTCTGATTTCCCTTTTCTATTCCATTTTTCTGCAACTCAATGTTGTCTTCTTTGTTCTCAATTGCGAGAGGCACTTGGGTGACATTACTTTTCAGCCCCTCCATGGTTCCGGTTTTGCCTGAAGTTCTCACAAAGTAATTACTATGAAAGTCTAATCAACCTTAAAAACCTGTGTTGAACCCAAGATTTCAGGTTTTGTGTAATTATATATTTACACATGGATTTTGATGATAACAAATGAATTCAAAGAATAAAGAAGTCTCAAGCTCAAGTTGTCTACACAATGGAGTCAAGCACATCAAGGAAACAAGCATGAGCAAGAAGGGAACAAGTTCACATTAAAATTATAGAGTAATGTTGTAAATCTCTTCAAAATTCGAAATTAGGATTAATACTCAAAATTAATATTTTATCATAAAGCATTAAAATATATTTTTCACATGTACATGAATATTTTTGAAAATTAAATTTGAAAATTTTGAAAGATGATTGATTGTCATCTTTTACATGTGCATGCCTTGATTAAAGGGTTGAACTTTGAAAATATTAAAAATGATTGATTGTCATCTTTCACATGTGCATGTTTTATTTGAATATTTTCAAAAGTGATTGATACTTTTTTGGACTTATACAAAAGGTAGATGATTTTGTTTGAAAAGGAAAGTGTGCTCATTTTGTCATATGCCAAAAGTAAAAGATTAGGTTTGATTTTTTTAAAAAGTGAATGATGTTGTCTTTGACAATTGAAAAAGAAAAACCTTTTATTTGAATTTTTTGAAAAAGTGAATGATGTTGTCTTTGACATGTGAATCTTTTTAAATTTGAATATGAAGTCTCATATGCCTATAAATAGATCATTTTGAGAGCTTTACATTCACAACACCAAGAGCATACAACATTCATTCAAAACTTTCATTCTCTCTTCTCTAAGCATTGAGCATTAATCCTTGTTCATTTTAAGAGATATAGTTTGTACTGTATTGTTCTTATTTCACTCATTGAGGAGTGTTTTCTGATAACCTACCCACTATCAGCTTTTGTATCAGAAAAAGGTTGTGTATAACCCTTGTGCGTGTAGAAAGTATTCTACACGGGGAATAGTTGAATCACCACGTGTAAGGTGATTGCAAGTGTAGAGGGTGTTCTACACGGATCCTTTGTAGTGGTGTTGTTCAAAGGTGTAATAGGTTTCTATCTCCACCTGAAGGAGGTTGAATAGTGAATTTGGGAAGCCTCAAGGGATAGCTTGAGGCGAGGACGTAGGCAGTAGGGCCGAACCTCGTTAACATACTGAGTTTGCTTCTCTCTTACCCTTACTCTTTATATTTATTGTTATTTCATATTTTGTTTATATTTTATATTATATATTTGATTTATAATTGTTATTTTTTTAATACAACTCAATTCACCCCCCCTCTTGTGTTAGTCATCTGGGCAACAATTGGTATCAGAGCTAAAAGTTCTATTATAAGATTAACTATCTTTTGAGTTAAGATCTTATGGCTAACATTGCAGCTTCATTTGGTGAAGGTCAATCTAGCAGTCGGCCTCCACTCTTTTGTGGAGATAATTACTCATTCTGGAAAGTTAGAATGAGAATATTTCTTCAAACTCAAGATAGAGAAATCTGGAAATGTATTGTAAATGGACCTTATATTCCAACAAAAGTGGTTGATGGAGTAAAGGTCAAAAATGAAGAAGACGAGTTTGATCGTGAAGACGATAGACTTTATACTTTAAATTTAACTGCTATGAATTTATTATATAATGCTCTTAATGGAAATAAGTTTAATAGAATAATGAATTGCGCTACGGCAAAGGAAATTTGGGATAACTTGGAAGTAACTTATGAAGGAACTTCCCAAGTCAAGGAATCAAAAATTTATATTCTTACTCATGAATATGAAATGTTTAAGATGAATGATGATGAATCTATTTCTAGTATGCACACTCGTTTTACTAACATCATAAACAGCTTGACAGCTCTTGGCAAAGTTTATTCCAAGGTGGAGATAGTAAGAAAAATTCTCAACTCTTTACCAAAACGTTGGGAATCAAAAGTTACAACGATTCTTGAAGCTAGAGACCTCAAGAAGCTCGAAGTTAATGAACTCATCGGGTCACTTATCACCCATGAGTACACATTGAAAAGAGGAGAAGAAGAAGGAAAGCCAAAGAAGAGCTTAGCACTTAAAGCTATTCCTCATGAAAGTGAAAGTGATGAAGATGAGGAAAATGACGATAAAGATGAAGAAGTTGCGATGATAACAAGAAGAATTCAGAGGTTCTTGAAGAAAAATAGAACTCCTCCGAGGAAATCCTTCAAAAAGTTTTCCAAGAAAGATTCAGGTAAAAATGACACTTTAATTTGTTATAAATGCAATAAACCTGATCATATCAAGCCAGATTGTCTTCTGCTAAAGAAAGATCGAAACAAGGGCAAGAAAGCAATGAAAGCTACATGGGATGATGATTCAAGTAGCTCAGATAGTGAAGCAAGTAATGAAGAATCAGCAAATCTTTGTCTTATGGCTAAAGATGACATTGAGGTAACAAATCTTGATAATATTGAAAATCCTTCATATGAAGAATTGCAAAATGTTTTAGAAGAGATTTACGAGGAATTTGAAAAATTGGGTATCAAGTATATTGCTTTGAAAAAGAAAAATTCTTCTTTAACAAACGAAATTGAAATTTTAAGAAAAGAAAATATCATTTTGAAAGATGAAAATTTTAAATTGAATAAGAAGAAAACCGATTTAGAAAATATTGTTGAAAACTTTACGAATGGAAAAAGAAATTTTGAAAAACTTCTTGGTAGTCAAAGATGTGTTTTTGACAAGGCAGGATTGGGATATATGCCAAAACAAAAATACAAACCTTATAAAAAATTTTTTGATAATCATTCTACATCAAAGACTAATATTCAAAATTCTTTTCATAAAAATAATTTTGTCAAAAAAGGATATTATTATAATCATTCAAGTTTTTCATATATGTCACATGCTATGTGTAATTTTTGTAATAAAAATGGTCATAATTATCATACTTGTCCTATTAGAAGAAATCATACAATAACTATTAGGGCCATATGGGTACCTAAAAATCTTATTTCTTCTAATACTAATAAATAAAGGACCCAAAGAACTTGGGTACCAAGAAAAATCATTTTAATTGTTTTTATAGGTATGCATGAAGTCATCCACAAGCAAAAATAAGTGGTTTTTAGATAGTGAATGTTCAAGACACATGACGGGAGACAAGACTAAGTTCTTTGATCTTAGATCTAAAGAAGAAGGACACGTGACATTTGGAGACAACTCGAAAGGGAAGATCGTGGGATTATGTAAAATTGGTAATGAATCTTCTCTCATAATTGAAGATGTTCTACTTGTTGAAGGTTTAAAACATAATCTTTTGAGCATAAGTCAATTATGTGATAAAGGATTTACAGTTACTTTCAAAATGGATAAATGCATTATTTTGAATGATCATGATTGTAATATTTGTTTTATTGCTTTTAGAAACAATAATGTTTATACAATCGATTTTGAAGAAATTACCTCACAAGATGCTATTTGCTTTTCAGTTCAAAATGAAACTAGTTGGCTATGGCATAGAAGATTAGGTCATGCCAATATGGAACTTATTTTCAAACTTTCAAAAAATGATCTTGTGAGAGGTTTACCAAAAACAAATTTTCTTAAAGACAAAATTTGTGATGCATGTCAATTTGGTAAACAAACAAAAACTTCTTTTAAAACTAAGAAACATATTTTCACTACTAGACCATTGCAACTGATACACATGGATCTTTTTGGACCAAATAGAGTTGTAAGTCTAGGAGGAAAATATTATGCATTTGTTATTGTTGATGATTTCTCTAGATATACTTGGGTCATCTTTCTTGCTCATAAATATGAGGCACATAATGCATTTACCAAGTTATGCAAGAGAATTCAAAATGAAAAGGGCTATACTATTTCACGTATCCGAAGTGATAGGGGAAAAGAGTTTGTTAATAAAAATATTGAAATATTTTGTGATGAAAACAGTTTTGTGCATAATTTTTCTGCTCTTCGAACTCCTCAACAAAATGGGGTAGTAGAGAGGAAAAATAGATCTCTTCAAGAGATGGCAAGAACAATGCTCAATGAGAACAACTTGCCTAGTTATTTTTGGGCCGAAGCGGTAAGTACTGCATGTTATGTTATAAATAGAGTTATGCTAAGGTCTAAGTTAGATAAAACCCATTATGAGTTTTGGAATGAGAAAAGGCCCAACATTGGTTACTTTCATGTATTTGGATGCAAATGTTTTATTTTGAATGACAGGGATAATTTAGGTAAATTTGATGCAAAATCTGATGAAGGTATCTTTCTCGGGTATTCTACTAATAGTAAAGCTTATAGAGTATTCAATAAAAAGACTTTGACTGTACAAGAATCTATGCATGTAGTATTTGATGAATCTAATTCTTCACTCTCTAAGAAATCTATTGATGGAGAAATAAGAGGTATAAATAATACGGAAAGTCTCAATCTCAACAAAGAGAAAACAATAGAGGAAGTTCAACATGGAGCCATCAGGAAAGGTCATCAAAATTTAATACAAGATGCAACCAAACAGTGAAAATTTGTGAAAGATCATCCAGTGGAACAAATTTTGGGAGAACCTTCACAAGGTGTAAGTACTCGATCATCTCTTAGAAATATTTGCAATCATACTGCTTTTCTATCTCAAATTGAACCCAAAAATATTGATGACGCACTTCTTGATGAATCTTGGATTCTAGCTATGCAAGAAGAGTTAAATCAATTTGAAAGAAATGATGTTTGGACACTTGTTCCTAAACCCAAAAATCATACTATTATTGGAACAAAATGGGTTTTTAGAAATAAGAAAGATGAGTCCGGAGTCATTACTAGAAATAAGGCTCGACTTGTAGCCCAAGGTTTTAATCAAGAAGAAGGAATCGATTATGATAAGACATATGCACCTGTCGCAAGATTAGAAGCTATTCGAATGCTACTTGCATATGCTTGTTATAAAGATTTCAAACTTTTTCAAATGGATGTTAAAAGTACTTTCTTAAATGGTTTTATAAATGAAGAGGTATATGTTGAGCAACCTCCAGGTTTTGAAAATCATATTTCCCCAAATCATGTTTTCAAACTCACAAAAGCACTATATGGACTTAAACAAGCTCCTAGAGCTTGGTACGAAAGACTTAGTGGTTTCTTGATTGAAAAAGGTTTTTCAAAAGGAAAAATCGACACAACTCTTTTCATTAAATATGAAAATGATGATATTCTTTTGATTTAGATTTATGTTGATGATATAATATTCGGTGCTACTAATGAAAATATGTATCAAGTTTTTGCTAAGACTATGCAGGAAGAATTTGAGATGAGCATGATGGGAGAACTTACATTCTTTCTCAGATTGCAAATTAAGCAAGCAAAAAGCAGGACATTTATCAATCAATCAAAATATATTAAGGAATTACTGAAAAAGTTTGGGATGGAAAATGCTAAGGAAATTGGAACACCAATGAGCCCATCAACTAAACTTGATAAAGATGAATCCGGTAAGCCAGTTGACTCGAAGATATATCGAGGTATGATTGGTAGCTTATTATATTTAACAGCCAGTAGACCAGATATTATGTTTAGTGTGTGTTTATGTGCACGCTTTCAATCATCTCCAAAAGAATCACATTTAATTGCAGTTAAGCGCATTCTTAGATATCTTAGTGGTACAATTAACCTAGGGTTATGGTACCCTAAGCACACATCTTTCGATCTAATCAGCTACCCAGATGCAGATTATGCTGGCTGTAAAATAGATCGAAAAAGCACTAGTGGAGCATGCCATTTCTTAGGTCATGCATTAGTTTCCTGGTTTAGTAAAAAATAAAATTCTGTTGCACTATCTACTGCTGAGGCAGAATATGTTGCTGCGGGTAGTTGTTGTGCTCAAGTTCTCTACATGAAACAACAACTTGAAGATTTTAAACTCAAGTATAATCACATTCCAATCAAATGTGATAATACAAGTGCTATAAATTTTTCAAAGAACCCAATACAACATTCTAGAACTAAGCATATTGAAATAAGATATCATTTTCTTCGAGATCATGTGCAGAAAGGTGATATAGTACTAGAATTCACAAATACACACGATCAGTTAGCAGATATTTTCACAAAACCTTTACCAGAAGATAGATTATGTATGATCAGAAGAGAAATAGGTATGATGCATGCTATAAATATCTCTTAAAAGATAGACGAGAATCAATAAAAATATAGATAGATTTTTTAAATATTTTTACATAAACTTGAGATTTTTAGCCTCATGTTTGAGACGCTCATTCTCTTCATACAATATCATGTCATTCTTATCCATGGGAACTGGCAAGCGGAATGAAAAATCTAATAAAGATTTCAACTATTTATTCTTCTGTCGAATGATTCCTTCCCTTGTGTGAGACTCTTGAACAATTCGTTGAAGTACAACAATTTGTTCTTTGAGCTTTTCAACTTCATGATTTTTGGCTTGTAGCCGCTGAGAAAAAGCAACAATAGAGGAAGAGTAGCGAGTCCCAAGACTCACCAAGTCATAAATAGCATCAGAATCTGACTTATTAGTCAGATTATTATTTTCTTGCTGCAACATGGCACAAATGGCAGCTGCAGAAAGGACAGGAGGTTAAGATGCAGAATGCCTCATGGATGGATCTAGAGAAATGTTAGAAGAATGAGCCATTGAGAAAAGAATAGAAGGCTTAAAACAAGAATGCTGAAGGAATGCAAATGAGTTATAGGGATGAGATGAAAACTTGATGCGAATTAGATGAACTTTAGGACTGATTTTATAGAGATAGCATAAAGAATAAGACAAACTATTGTCTCTTCAAATCTTATTTAGTCAAAAGAAATACAAGATATGCTGGACACACATTGTCAAAAGTTTTCTTACTAAGCCAGCGAGATTAACAGTAGATTGTCCCTATTTTTCTAGTAAACGATGAACCTCTGCTGTTATCTGCTGATGTTGACCTTGTATCTGAACCCTTTCTCGTTCCAGCTCCTCTATTCGTGGTTGCAGATCATGAGCATACCAATTTGCAAATTTTTTCAACTCTTGTTTTTCTTACTTTAGCCTTTTATTCTCACTATCCTTATTAGCAAGCTTCTGTCATAACTCAGATGTTTGCATGTTAAGATGATCAATCTCACTCACCCTCGCCATTAACCTTCGAGACATGATCTTAACAGAGGCAGCATATTGACTACTGAGCATTCTTGATTCTGCAATTATCTCAGAATCAGCCTTACTCGAAAATCAGTCTCAGGAGAGAAGATTGATGATTGATGCGTCAAGGGTTCCTGATTCAAGTTTGGAACATTAGTGGAAGAGAATTGCTCAGCCATTCTATCGTTGTGGAAAAACAGAACTCAGGTCAAGAAGCGATTATTTTTTTGGCATCCGATAGATGAAAATGATCATTTTTTTTATAGAAATTCGGAGCCTTCAATCCCGTTTGTCAACAACATCAGGCGATTGTTTAAATCTTCAGCCGTATTAAATTCATAGAGTTAGGCCTCGAAGCTTTGCAGCACTTGTCAGGTTACGGACGGCTCCATTTTTCAACTATCTATAGTGTCTACTAACGCACCGTTTTCTTCAGTCTATTTACTTGTTGCGGATCCTTTTTAATGATGCCAAAAGGGGGAGAAGTATTAGACTAGAACATTAATATTGTTTGAATTGCTAAACTTATTATATATGCTTGGAATTATATTTATACTTTTGCTTGAAAAATTAACGCACATTCTCAGTGGGAGCTTAAGTATTAATACAGCTTTCAGGTTCTATCAAGTATTTGTCATCATCAAAAAGGGGGAGATTGTTGAACCCAAGATTTTAAGTTTTGTGTAATTATATATTTACACATGGATTTTGATGATAACAAATGAATTCAAAGAATAAAGAAGTCTCAAGCTCAAGTTGTCTACACAATGGAGTCAAGCACATCAAGGAAACAAGCATGAGCAAGAAGGGAACAAGTTCACATTAAAATTATAGAGTAATGTTGTAAATCTCTTCAAAATTCGAAATTAGGATTAATGCTCAAAATTAATATTTTATCATAAAACATTAAAATATATTTTTCACATGTGCATGAATATTTTTGAAAATTAAATTTGAAAATTTTGAAAGATGATTGATTGTCATCTTTTACATGTGCATGCCTTGATTAAAGGGTTGAACTTTGAAAATATTAAAAATGATTGATTGTCATCTTTCACATGTGCATGTTTTATTTGAATATTTTCAAAAGTGATTGATACTTTTTTGGACTTATACAAAAGGTAGATGATTTTGTTTGAAAATTTTGAAAAGTAAAGTGTGCTCATTTTGTCATATGCAAAAAGTAAAAGATTAGGTTTAAATTTTTTGAAAAAGAAAGTGTGCTCATTTTGTCATATGCCAAAAGTAAAAGATTAGGTTTGATTTTTTTAAAAAGTGAATGATGTTGTCTTTGACAATTGAAAAAGAAGAACCTTTTATTTGAATTTTTTGAAAAAGTGAATGATGTTGTCTTTGACATGTGAATCTTTTTAAATTTGAATATGAAGTCTCATATGCCTATAAATAGATCATTTTGAGAGCTTCACATTCACAACACCAAGAGCATACAACATTCATTCAAAACTTTCATTCTCTCTTCTCTAAGCATTGAGCATTAATGCTTGTTCATTTTGAGAGATTTAGTTTGTGCTGTATTGTTCTTATTTCACTCATTGAGGAGTGTTTTCTGATAATCTACCCACTATCAGCTTTTGTATCAGAAAAATGGTGTGTATAACCCTTGTGCGTGTAGAAAGTATTCTACACGGGGAATAGTTGAATCACCACGTGTAAGGTGATTGCAAGTGTAGAGGGTGTTCTACACGGATCCTTTGTAGCGGTGTTGTTCAAAGGTGTAATAGGTTTCTATCTCCACCTGAAGGAGGTTGAATAGTGAATTTGGGAATCCTCAAGGGGTAGCTTGAGGCAAGGACGTAGGCGGTGGGGCCGAACCTCGTTAACATACTGAGTTTGCTTCTCTCTTACCCTTACTCTTTATATTTATTGTTATTTCATATTTTGTTTATATTTTATATTATATATTTGATTTATAATTGTTATTTTTTTAATACAACTTAATTCACCCCTCTCTTGTATTAGTTATCTGGACAACAACCTGCATAAGATTTTAGTGAACATCGACAGAAGGTTGGACGGTGTTTAGGAAAAGATTGAGGTGTTTCTGATCAAGTAGCGACAGACAGAAATGAAGCTAACAAATTGAAACCTTGGACTTAAAAAGTTTTTAAAAGTACTGTGAAAGGACAGGAGGGTGAAAAAAATAAAATTATTATATAGCTGCAGTAATTAATTGGTACAACTTGAGCTTGATAGATAAATTTCAGAATATGTGAGAAATGGGTGAATTGGAGATTGAACTTCATAAAAACTGGAAATAAAACGTATCAAAATTTGTAATAATTTTATGTACAATATATATTGGCACCAAGTACAAAAATCAACTGCTATATATATAAAACGGAAATGAAAATGCAAGGATGACGATAAACATAAGTGACCAAGAAGAATAGGAATCTGACCTGGATGACTAAGATAATCAGGAAATTCCAGCAAATAAGAACAAGGTTACAATCGATTTGAAGAGTGTAATTATAGTTATTTTATACATAAATGATGAAGATGACACTAATTAATATATAATATAATAGAAACGTGATGGCGTCCTCCGCTTGCACCCCACGCCAAGTAGTCCGAGTACGCCGAAAGAAAGTTAAATCAGCCCAATAACCTGTCAACGATTGGGGCCGGCATAGCATTTTGTCAAAACTGGCGATCCATATGCAATTATCATATGCATGTGCTGCACGAAGTGTTTCAAAACTCAAAAGCCATTAATAATTCCTGTTGGGGCTAATACATTCTATGGGCGAGAAAGAGTTGCAGTCGACTAATGAGGAAACTAGAATGCATAGTTGGTGAGGAAATCGAAGTATCTCTTTGTACATGTTGTACAGGAAGAAGAGGACCAATGATTTTTCGTTCCACTGAAACAGAATGAAAAATGTAAGAGAGAAAGGAGGATGTGACAAAGAGTGACGTGATATAAAGTAAATCATACATGTAAAGGGTGACAATCATCACTCCCAAGGGTGAGGTGAAAATCAAGCGGAGTAGAAAGCCTCAATAAATTTGTCATTCTTCATCGTTCTCAAAGATCTCAATAAAAGGGAATCTGAACGGATCAAAGAGGGAGATCATCATCTTATACCTATAAACATGCATGGGACGTTCTTCTTTTCTGTTTTTGTTTTTTTGATCTTCTCTAGGCTAAAGGGGTCTCAAAACTCTATTGTGCATAGAGATATAAGAGATAATGAGAGGTGGCAAAAATACTTAATTATAATAGATTTACCTTCCAAATGACTCGTGGACATAGACCTTATGTCAAACCACATAAATATATGTGTCTCATTCTTTATTTATATTTTTCTATATTCTTTTTCTATTTATAGCAATGCACGCACTATACTATGCCCAAGCCGCCACTATGGGCTCCAGACTACATTCATCCAAATATAGGGGTCTCAAATCGTGTTAACGGATTATGTTGGTGTCATGTCAAGGCATGTGCATTATATTTAATGGGTCAACCAACACACGAACCATTAAGGGTTTCGTGTCAAAATCTGAAATTATGACACGACTTAAGATAACGGGTTGACACGACACGACCCGTTATGACCCATTAGTGAATCCTATGAAAAGTTTAACACGACACGACTCGTTATGACCCCTTTTAACTTGTTTATATTAATGGACATGGACACGACCCATTAACTCGTTTAACTTGATTAATTTTATATAAATATTAAAATCACAATGTCTATAAAAAAAATATAAAACTAACTACAATTACAAAATTACAATCCAAAAATAAATATACTAAAATTAAAATAAAAATCCCAACAATACCAGATATGATAAACAATAAAACAAACTAACAAACTCACAAAGCCATGCATACTGCATAGTGCATAGTCAATTGTAAATATTAATATTACAATCCCAAATATGATGATACACATACAAATCTAAACAAATTATGAACCCACAAAAGATGGTGTAGCGTCCTCATTGCTCTTGTTGGTGTTCAACTCTATTATATCTTCAGTTAACTCGTCCAAATTCATTTCTTGTGCTCTTATAACCAAGTTATCTGTAATTCTACTATCTCATAACCAAATCATTTTGTTTATCCAAAGTCCTCACAGTTTACAAATAGCATTGCAATGCGTGTGAGGTTACAAACCAATCACAAGAGCTTTTCGTTCTGTCTTTTTTATATTTTTAAATAGAAGGGCATAAGTATAATTTTTATTTTCTTAATAGGTCATAACGGGTCAACCCGTTAGTGACCCGTTAAGCAATTATGTCTTAAGGGATCAAACTGTTTTGACCCGAACCCTATAAGGCTAAACCCAAACTCGCTTTTATCGTGTCGTATTCGTGTTAGGTTAACGGGTCGTGTCACATATTGCCACCTCTGCCCAAATCGGTACTGTGGGCCAGGGATGATTTTTCTCCAGTTCTAGACAATGAGGATGGAATTCTACAATAATACTCGACCCTAAATCGTTTTCGATCAAATGTGTCGCCAAGTAAGATGATTTTCTCTATGACTTAATCATCAGAAGTATCCCCACTAGCTTTGTCAAGACTTTATCCTGATTGCAGAGCAGGCAAAAGGTATTACCTAAAATTACATCAGCAATGCCAATGAAAAGGAGCAACTCTATCTAGAAGTTCTACTTATGTTATCGTATATGACATGTCATGTCAAGTCATTACTTATTCATCTATTATACATAATTTATTATGTCATGAATTATTCATCTGTTATACAAGATATTCTATTAAGTATTTTACAAATATGTTATGTTAAGTATGTCATCTGTTACATGTATGTCATGCCATGTAATATTTACTGTTGCAAGTATGTCATGTTAAGTATGCTATTTGTTACATGTTAGGTCATGTTATGAAATATTTCTATCTCAAGTAAGTTATGTCTTTCGAGTTACGTTCAATTTAGTTATGTTTAGGATACTCACGATGTAATTATTATGATTGTCCAAACATCTCCACTTTTAATTAACGCAAGGTACTTTTGACGAAATTATTTTGATTGTCAAAATTCAATTCAAGTTCATTTATGCAAATACTCTTGGCGTAATCATTCTGATTATTAGAGTAATTCATTTAAAATACTCTTGATGTAATCATTCTAATCGTGAGAGTATTGCTAGGTACTCCTGGTGTAATTATTTTGATTACTAGGGTACATGATTTAAAACACTTGTGATGTAATCATTTTGACTGTCAAAGTATCACTAGATACTCCTAGTGCAATCATTTTGATTGCTAAGGTACATCGTTTAAAATACTCATGATCATTCTGATTGTTTGAATATCTCTGATGGAATATGTTGGGCAGAGTCATTTTGGTTGTTCACTATCCTTGATAAAATAACTGGCAGAATCATTTTGATTGTCATAATTAAAGTCCAAGTTCATGTAGAGTTAAATTTTAGTTCAAGTTCAAATTCATATCAAGTTAAGTCCCAGTTCAAGTTCAAGTTCATATCAAGTTAAGTTTAATCAGTTAAAGAACAAGATTTCAAGTTCATATTAAGTCAAGTTTCAGATCAAGTTTATGTCAAGTCAAGTCTCAGTTAAGTCTAGTTCAGTTTAAGCAAGTCAAGTTCAGTTCACATTTCAGTTTAAGTTATATTAATTATGCTATGTTGTATGTCAAGTTGTGCTATGATTACTTACGATTTTAATTATGCATTCATACTCTTACTGCCATGCATACATCATTAACCTATGTGGAGGATTTATATTAACTTGCTGAGTTTTGTAATCAAATCTCACTATAGTAGTCTCACCTACCATTCCTCCTGAATGGTAGATCTTGTTATAGGGTTGAATGAGAGCTAGGGATTGACCAGCTGGAAATGGTCGACTAGGCAATGGTGCGACGTCAATAATAATATAGTAGTTAACTTAAATTACTACTTATACCTATGTAGTTGAATCTCCAATACTCATTTGATCACAACCAATCTAGCTAGTGTTGTGATCTCAATTATGTAGTATTTCATTATGTATGACATATGTTTTAAATATTTGAGATATTTTCAATTTAGTACATAGCATTGCTAAAGAAAAAATTTATCTGTTGTAAATATTGCATAATGTTAGATGCATTTTAGGAACATTACATCTTATATATCATGAACGGGGACAGGTAACCTTGTGTTATATGTCTCGACACTTCAAATGTCAGTCCGATCCCAAGCAGAATTTAGGGGCATCACATACCCTGATTTACCACACCAAAAACAAAGTCCAAATTCCTTTTTGCATTCCTTAAAGTGTACTCAATTGTAAAACTTGCATAAGTTATTCTACTAATTGCCCTGCACTTACTTCTGGCCTAAACTATTCATTTCATTCCTCCTTTTCTACGATCCCTAATCCTGGGCGGGGTGAGACCCCTATAATTGGGACCTTTTTCTCTTATCTTGAATATCTTCAGTCCTCTTAAGGTTCTATTCCACCACGGTTGCCTTATCGACCAGTTTTGAGAATTTCTGAGTTTGAAAACCCACAACTCGCTCACATATCTTGTGATTCAGACTCTCCTCAAACTTATGTGTCTTCTTCTCCTCGTCTAGGTTCAAGTACTTGGAAAAGTGTGACAATGCAACAAACTTAGCATCATGTTGATGTATGGTCATGTTTCCCTACACCAAGTTAGTGAACTCCTTAGCTTTGGCATCTCTAACGGATTTTGGAAAGAAAGCTCAAAGAATATTTGTTTAAATTGGGTCTAGCCAATAGAGTCTTCTCTGCCATTTGATTCTCTGATAGTCCTTTTAGCAATCCACCAGTGTTTAGCGGTACTAATCAGCTTAAAGGTAGAGTATAACACTTTTTATTCGTCTATGCACCTGAGAACCTGGAATATCTCATCAATATCTTGAGTCCAATCATCTGCTAAGGTTGTGTTACCTCTTCCGTCGAAGGAGGTTTGATGCATCCGATTGAATTTTTCAACTGTACAACCCTCCATAATAATGTTATAGTTACAACCTAGGCCGTTTTCTGCAATTTCTTTCATAACTTGATGTGCCACAGCCCAAATTACATCAACTGTATTGGAATGAGCCTCTACTTCAAAACTTGATCCAGGCAGCTCTGAAAGGTTACGAACACGGCAATGAGGTGGCATCCTAAAAACTTAGACTCTATTAATCAAAATCAACATAGTAGTTAGGTAGGTATGGATATTGAACTGAATACATATATAATCAGTAATAATGATAAACAAAAACAAATAAATTTTTGCAACCCTGTATTCTACCCATCCCTATGCAAATCTCACTTTGACCTAGAGTTTGTAGGATCTAAGATCTTAAATTTCATAGAAATCCTACTTTAAAGTCTACAGAATCTAAAACCTAGTTTGCTATGATACCAATTGTAACGCTCCATGCCCACTTGTGCCTCTAAAGCACTTATTCCTCTTAGGGGTGTAAGTTTAAATAAAAACTGAAAAATCGGCCTGGATTGGACTGAACCAGACTGGACTGGTTGGTCCAGTTTTGGTTATCTTCTTTCCAAGACCAAAATATATATTTATAATTTAAAATTTTACTATTATATAAAATATTATATATATAATTTTTATATATAATATATATAAAATAATTTTTATAGATAATATATATAATTATATGTCATAAATGAAATAATTTTATATTATAACTTATAACATAAAATTTTAATCTTAAATATGAATATTTGTAATTTGTTTGATCATATGTTATTAATATAATATATATATTAATTACATGTTATCGCCTAATAAATTCTCAACATATTCATTTTAATAAATACATAATACATTAGTAATATTAATATTAATATACATTAGTATACTATTAGGGCATGATGTAGGAACTTAGATGCAGGAGAGCTGGTATGACATAAAATAAGTAGAGAAGACAGGTCAAAGGAGTCCTCACAAAAATAAAATAAAAATAAAAATAAATTTATATGATGTGCATGATTCTTTGAATCATCAAATGTTTTTTGACAAAGACCACTTGAAAAAAAAACATCAACTATTATTTGGGAATTGTGATATTTCTGCATTTTGAATGTCCAATATGTTGTTGAGAATGTCCAATATTAAGAACATATTACCAGTTAATACTATTTATTCATACTCATCTTAATTGAGAATGTTCTCTTTTTTGGTATTTTTTTTAATGAATGTTCTCTTTGTTGTCCAATATGAAATTCATTTCTACTTATAAAAAATTGTCACTTGATACTTGATTAAAATCGGAAAACCAGATTAAAACCTGTAAAAACAGAAGTACCGGTTTAAGATGGTAATCAATGTAGAATCAGTTCTTGAAAATATAAAATTGGTGTAACCGGCTCGGTTTCAAAAATTATACAAAACTGGACCCGTTACACTCCTAATTCCTCCACACTAAACTAATCTCACCCATGTTTCCTATTCCTAATCTTCAACTGGCACCATAAAGTCATTCGAAAAATACTACAGATAAGGGGTAAGTTTATCAACAACTCAATAAGTAGTGGTCCTATACTAGTATGTAAATATGAGCCATCTACAAAATGGATAAGACAACTAATTATCAAAATAGTTGTAATATTTACAGACACATCTTACTTCCATGATCATTATATATATAAATAAAAGAAGACCTTCGGCACAACTATGTTGAAACAACAGTAGAGATAGAGAAGAGGCCATGTTTACCCCTCTGGTAGTGTTGTGCATTATGCAAATAGCCAAGAAGATCATAAATCACTAAGCTAACAAAGTAATTTTACTCATAAATTAGAGGCCACTATATTACACTAGTGGCAAGGTTAGACATTAAAGGCCACCATTTTCCACCTGAGGCAAGGTTAGGCGTTGTATGCCTCCATTTTAGATCCGTGACAAGGTCAAACACCAAAAGCCAAATTTAGAAACCGGACGCATAACCAAAGCACTTATGTTGCAGGATTTTCTATGCATTGCAATAATAGAATTAGTATACTGATAAGATAATATCATATAGTTGGATAAATATTTTAGATTTCATATTTGCAGTTTGTGCAGTAAAGAAACAAAACGTAAAAAATTCGCTCATTTATACACTAGTCATGATAAAATGTTAGATTTTGAAGTTTCGACTTTCAAATAGAGACTAGTACAGAAAAAAAAAAAAAAAAAAAAAAAAAAAACCGAGGTTGTTTTCGTAACAAAATATGCAAGTTTTTCACAAATTCAACCTCAACCAGTATCCCAACTTAATCCAAAATACCACTAATATATAAGTATCTTATAATAACATATATAGAAGCATATCATTGATAAAATTCTACGGTCCAAACTATAGTTCAATACAAACAAACAACCTATAAAGCAAAATAGTCCATCATGGTGCCGTGGTTTTATAAAGGCCTAAGTACAATGGTTAACGCATTACACCAATAAATTAGCCCAACCTCAAATTTGCTAAAATTTCACTTCAACGCACATCAAAATATACATTCATTCCCTCCTCTGACCATGACAATCATAACCAGGGAACCACCAAATGCCAACAAATCATGAAATCATTCAACTACCAATCCCAACATCAAACATATAAAATGAGAAACCCAACTTCCAATGGGCATAGAAGAGCTATAAATTTAATGATGGTAACGAGGCTAAAGTTTGAGTGTACCTTACCAATTCTAGGATCGGCAATTGATTAGGTTTGACGGTGTGATTGTATTGTCTATTGACGCTCAAGATGCCCTTTGATATTGAAAATACATCAACACCAAACTTGAGAATAATGAGGTGGCACACGACATAATGGAAAAGAGTAAACATGTAGAAATATGGGCTTATTGTTGGTGGTGTTGTGACATAGAGCACATAAGCACTCATAGTGGAGGGAGAGAGAGAGAGAGAGAGAGAGAGAGAGAGAGAGAGAGAGAGAACACAGAGGACGTCTCGGTGGCATCCACCACCTACTGTGATGTCAAATGCTTTAAAGAGAGAAAGAGTGTGTAAGGGAGAAATTGGTATGGAGAGATAGTGAGTTGGTGCCAATCGTTAGCAGCGTGGCAACGCAACCTAGAGGGGATGAAACAATAAGGGAGATGGAGTGGGCTAAGATCCTGTTGAGCAAAATAGGGGCTAATGACGATGGTCGAACACTGATAGCGTGAATGATAACCTAATCGAGCGGCAACCACAATAAAGAGGAAGAAAATAATCTATTCAAGTGGGGCATTGGAAGGGGGCATCTATGCAGGGGGAAAATATAGGGCATCAAGGGCTTGGGAAGGAAAGAAGATGAGGAAAAAAATAAAAATTGATGAAATGGTGCATTTTGCACCTTTTTTTTTTTGGTTTAGGTCTTACTGCAAACTACCCCAACATTCATGTAATGGCTTTGTCCAACAAAGAAACATCAAATATATGGCAACCCTTGACTTCAACAATACACCCAAACTGCATATGATAGCAATGATTACATCAAGTCCACTGCCCACATATGGGAACCCTTGATAGCAATGCTCCTTGAGTGCAAATCCTCTCTTTTATGCTATGATATTATTCCTTGCATAGCTTTGTGTCAAAAGGTCATATACTTTGTATATCTTTTGTAAATAGGTAATATATGAAAGGCTCTCTAACACTCTCACGATGAAGATACATGTTTGCAAATACCTAATTTAGATTGTTTTCATTGTAGCAGAGCCATCGTAAGAGTAAGAGAGTCGTCCTCTATGGCTTCTATCTCCCTCAATGTCAAAACTTTGGTTACTCTTTGTTGCAAGTATGATAATCAACCATTGTGGGGAGAACTAATTTGGCCATGGCTAAGCACCAAGACCTTGTCAATCATCTCATTGGGGATACAACGACACAACTGCGTTACACACCCATCTCAGGTGATGCTGATACAACTACGAAAAAAAAAAATCTCAAGATTACCTCAATTGGAGGAAGGCAGATCATTTCCTCTGTGGGTGAATAATTGGGACAAAAGAAGCTCTTGGCCTCATCATCAATCTTCTGTCTTCTTATCACATCTAGAAAGTGCTTCAAGAAGCATGTGCATGGGAGTCTCAAGGGAGGGAATTCCATCAATAGAAAAACCTCACCTACTTAAGGAAGGAAGCGACAATCCTTCTAATAAAAATTTAAGGGACTGTGTGACAGCCTTGTTGTAATTGGGCACCCGATTAAGCCACAACGTGCATTTTATGATCAAAAGATCGGTGAAATTTCCACCAAAGGGACACACCAATCCAATCATGATAGCTTCTCATCCAAAGGTCGTGGATTTCCTCAAGCTAGCCACCCTGTTTGTCCTTCTCAAAATTGCCTATATGCTCAATTCATAAGTCCAACCATAATGAAGTATTCCAAATCCATAATAAATGGGAAAACATTGCATTGAAGTCTTTGCATCATTTTAACCATGCCCTATAGCTTGATGATATGCTCAAGGCACTTATGCAATGACTCTTGAGAATCATTTGAATGATGGTGAATGGACCACAGGCACAAATGCTTCCACCTATATGATAGGTAACCCAGATATTCTTGAAAATCCTCAACGTTATCTTGATAATAATTTTGTTCTTGTATGTGATGGTACTATACACGAAATCATACACGTTGGTGACATCTTCATTGGCTCTAGTGCTTCAAAAGTCCCCAATTTATCTAAAAACTTGCTATTTGTTGGTAAGCTAACTCATGATTATCTTAATACATGTGAGTTTTATGATGTTATTTTTACTATTAAGGAAAATTCGACCAATCGTGTCTTGCTAACGGGCTGATGAAAGGGTAATTTGCACAATTTGTCCTCCCCCTTAAAAGCTCACTTATATATCCAGTCTTGCTTAGTTTCAAAGAAAGTGTGGCATCAACAGTTGGGACACTCTCAAGCATTTACTCTCCACATCCTTCATTTCACAGGTTTACTCCACTATGTAAGAGTTGCCAATTGGGAAAGCTTGGTAAGCTACCCTTTTTCCCTTCTAACAATGTTAGCTCCACTATATTTGGAAAAACTAATTGTGACATGTGGGGCCCTGTTCCTATATTTTCTATTAGTAAATTCTAGTATTATATTTGCTTTGTTGATGTTTATTGTTGTTATATATGGTTTCTTCCTTTAAGTAAAAGATATGATATTTTATACTTTTCTATTAGTTGAAGTATAAAATATCGGATATATGTCTGTCACCTTGTTGGGAATAGACCAAATGTAACAAAGGCTAAGTTGAAGTAAATAATAGCAAAAGGAAACAAAATAAACAACAAGCACACAAAGAACACCAAGATTTAAGTGATTTAACTCAATGTGAGCCTAAATACCTTGGCAGGGTCGGTTTCAATGATTTCACTATCAACAAAAGATGGAATACAAAGTATTGGTTACAAAATCCTCTTCCAAAGTGTCAAAACACACTTGGGAATATCACAAAGGGGACCTCTCTCTCTCTCTCTCTCAATACAAGTTTCGGCAGCCTCAAAAAGTAAAAAAGTCTCAAATGAATATTAAAACATTCATATTTATACTGTAGTCGCGCAGGCCCTAATTTACAAGCATTCGCTCTAGTAGAGTGTCGAGCAGATTCAAGTGAACGTTAGGCTACCATCCTGCTCGAGCAGGTGTCGAGTGAACTCTCTTGTTGCCATTTCACTTAAACGGCATGTCGAACGAGTGTTGAGCGAACTATCTGTCCAGCAAAGTGTTGAGCTAAGGTTGCTTAAGCCAGGGTCAAGCCACAATCAAGCCAGGGTCAAGCCACAATCAAGCCAGGGTCAAGTAACAATCAAGCTAAGTCTCAAAAAATGACATTTTGAGTAGGAAATCAAGCCAAACTCAACAAATCTCCTCATTGGCTTGAATTCTACCAAGCCTAACAAAAAACTATTAATCAAAGAACCGACCCCCTCCAACAAATCCCATAAGGGAATCACATACCCCGAACACCAAAAAAGTCTAAACAAAGTTTGAACTTATATACTGGAATTGGCTTTATCATCATATCTGCTAGATTTTCAGTAGTAGCAATCTTTTGAATTTCTAACATGTCCTCTGTAATAATTTCCCGAAGAGAATTATAATTGACACCAATATGCTTTGTCCTCTCATGATACATTTGATTTTTGGTCAAAGGTATTGCACTTTGGCTATCACAAAACACTAAAATTGCATCCTGCTATAATCCCAAATCACTAACCAAACCTTTCTACCAAATGGCCTCCATAATAGCCTCAGCCGCTACCATATACTCTACTTCTGTAGTTGATAAAGCAACAATAGATTGTAGTGTTGTTTTCCAACTAATAGCAAAACCACACATAGTAAAAACTTAGCCTGTCAATGATCTTCTCTTATCCAAGTACCCAACATAATCAGAATCAATGTAATTAATGTAGCCATGTACTTGCTAACAACACTCACTGCCTGTGAAATATCAGGACAAGTACAAACCATTGCATACATAATACTGCCAATTGCACTGGAATCAGGAACACTAGCCAAGAATCGTTCCTCCTTGTCTGTCTGAGGAGATAGGGATGCTGAAAGTTTAAAGTGTGTATCAAGTAGTGTACTTATTGGTTTGGAATTAGACATTCTAAATCTCTAAAGAACTTTCTCAATGTACTTTCCCTAGGACAAGTACAACTTTCTAGGTTTCCTATCTCTATGGATCTCCATCCCCAAAATCTTCTTTGTAGTACCTATGTCTTTCATTTGAAACTCATTTCATTGCCTCAGAGACTGCTTCAAACCATACAATGATTTCTTCAATCTGCACACATGATCTTCTTTTCCCTGAACAATGAACCAATCCGACTAATGCATGTAAATGGTCTCCTCAAGCTCACCGTGCATGAACGTTGTTTTAATATCAAGTTGCTGAAGCTCTGGGTCATGCGCTGCCACCATAGCAAGCAACACCCTGGTTGAACTGTGTTTCACAACTGCAGAGAAAACTTAATTGAAGTCAATGCATTTTCTCTGACTATAGCCATTTGAAACCAAGCCTGCCTTGTACCTTGCATCTATAACACCTTGGATTCTCTCTTTTCTTTTAAAGACCCATTTGCAACCAACAATCTTCATCTTCTTTAGAAACTTAACTAAATACCAAGTTTGGTTATTGTGTGGAGACACAGTCATTGTTGCGCACCATTGTGCACACTCCTTACTTTTAACAACTTTTGAATAATTTGAAGGCTCTTGAGCATCTATGTCCTTTGATGTAGTAACTGCATACATCACCATGTTTGCATAAGCATATCTTTGAGGTGGCCAGGTCTGCATCCTCTGTCTACAAGTAGAAATACTATATTCTTACTCACCCTGTGCGCCATCATCAAAGTCAAGATCAAGCTCATCAGTAATAACATGATCTTGGGTGTCGCCTGGCACCCCTTATGTAGCCTCAACCTGTAACTCCACCTTTTTGCCATTACTTTGCTCTTCACTTGTAGACACTGTAAATTCCTTTCTTATATTAAGTATGGATTGTTCATCAAATACTACATCCCAGCTAATTACAAACTTGGGTGATTTGGGATCATTACACCATCACCTGAATCCTTTCACACTACTAGCATATCCAATGAATATGTCTTTCTTTGCCCTAGGCTCAAGTTTTCCATCATTAACATGGAAATATGCAAACAACCAAAAATTTTAAAATTTGAATAATCAGATGGAGTACTAGAGCATACCTCATTTGGAGTTTTTAAACCAATAACTGTGGCTAGAGAGCGATTAATCAATTAGCAAACTTTGTTGACTACTTTAGCCCAAAAATATTTAAACATGCCGGCATTTGAAAGTATACTACGGGCTCTCTCCAAGAGAGTTTCATTCATCCATTCAGCTACTCCATTTTGTTGTGGAGTATGTCTCACTGTGCAGTGCCTTACTATACGTTCATCTTTGCAAAATTCATTAAAATCACCTCCACAAAATTCCATACCGTTGTTGGTTCAGAGTTGCTTAACCTTCTTGCCTGTATGATTTTCAATCAAAATCTTCCACTATTTAAAGTTCGCAAATACATTGCTCTTCTATTTTAGAAAATAAACCCAAACCTTCCGTGAGTGATCATCAATAAAAGTATGCAAATATTAGGCTCCACCTTTTAATGGAACTAAAGATGGACCCCAAAGATCAGAATGAATATAGCCCACAGTACTTTTAGTTTTGTGAACCCTTATAGTAAACTGAACCCTGCACTATTTTCCAAACACCCAATGTTCACAAAATTCATGTTTTCCTATCTCTTGATCACATAACAAACCATGCTTACTTAGAATAGACATCCCCTTTTCACTCATGTGACCCTAATGCATGTACCATAAATAGGTAATATCTGAGTCTAGATTATCTAAAAATAGACACTGCAGTTGCACTTGCCACTGTACTACCCTGAAGAAAATAAAGACAATCTGTCTTATCTACTCTCATTACAATCATGGAACCCTTACTGACTCTAATAGCTCTACCTTCATCGGTGTGCCGGAAACCCAAAGAATCAAGAATGCCCAAGGAAATAAAATTTTTCTTCAAATCTGGGATTTGTCAGACATTAGATAATGTCTTGACAATCCCATCAAACATCTTAATCCTAACTAAACCGGTCCTAACAATTTTACAAGCCACCGTTGACTGACTCATTGGTAGTGTAACTACCCTCTCAAAACACATATAAAAGATACAAACATATCCATGACCCACTTGTCACCATAGCAACTATTTGAGCCGTAGAACAATATCTATGTCGTTAGACTTTTCGTTAGCAATGTTAATATAATTAGAGGAACTAGTGCCTTTTTCTATGTTTTTCAGTTTAGGATACTCATTTTTATAATGACCAAATTTATGATAGTTATGACATATAACATTTTTCTTGTTAAATTTTGACTATAAACTGCTCCTAGATTTACCCATGTTCTTTTCTAAACTTCTCTCATTTGATCTACCCCTGCTAGAGGAACCCTTAACAAACAAACCACTGGCTTCATTATCCGTCCGTTTCAAATTCAATTTTGTTCTCAATTCCTTAGAGTTCAAAGTAAATGTCACATCTGCTAAGGAAATAGTATTTCTATCATACAACATTGAATTCATGAAATTATCAAACGACATAGGCAACGAACACAAAAAAAATTAGGGTTTGATCCCTCAAGCTTAATATCAATATTCCTCAAATTGATTATAATCTTATTAAATTCATATAAGTGTTTAGAGATAGGAGTACCTTTCTTCATTTTGAGCATTTATAATCGTTGCTTCAAATACAAATGGTTGGTGAGAGATTTCTTCATTTATAAACTCTTAAGCTTAGACCAAAGAAGACCAACCTCCCTCAAAACTCCATCCAATAATGAGAACAAAATGGCACAATGTGCCTTCTCTTCATCTTCTCTTACCGGTGCAAGAGAATCATCAGATACCTTCCCTTCCAATACTTTTAGCAAACTTTGTTGTCACAACAAAGCCTTTATCTTGATGCGCCATAAGCTAAAGCTGTTTTGATCATCAAATTTCTTATATTCAAAATTTGCCACAACCATTCCTCAAGACTTTGCACAGAGCTTGGCGCTCTGATACTAGTTTGTTGGGAATAGACCAAATGTAACAAAGGCCAAGTTGAAGTAAATAATAGTGGAAGCAAACAAAATAAACAACAATCACACAAAGAATACCAAGATTTAAGTGGTTCAGCTCAATGTGAGCTTATGTCCATTGGCGAGGTCGGTTTCAATGATTTCACTATCAACAAAAGATGGAGTACAAAGTATTGGTTACAAAATCTTCTTCCAAAGTGTCAAAACACACTTAGGAATATCACAAAGAGGACCTCTCTCTCTCTCTCTCTCTCTCTCTCTCTCTCTCAATACAATTTTTGGCAGCCTCAGAAGGTAAAAAAGTCTCCAATGAATGTTGAAACATTCATATTTATACTAAAAGAGCCCAAAAGTAGCACTTTGCTCTCTCTCTCATGATCATTGGACCAAAGCAATAAAATTTGAATTTAAAGCCCTATATACCAACAAGACTTAGAAAGTGTTCCCCATGAACTTCATATGTAGGTCATTTTGCTGTAAATGGGTATTTAAAACCAAATTTAAGTTGTATGGTACATTTGATCACTTTAAAGCTTATTTGGTTGCTACAAGTGTTCATCAAATTAATGGTGCTAACCACAATGAGATATTTTGCCTTGTCATCAAATCAAACACTATCTATAATGTCGTCACTCTTGCTCTAGTTAATCGCTAGGCTATTTGACAATTGGATGTTAAAAACGGGTTCTTTAATGGTGAGCTTCAAGAGGCCTTACACATGGAGCAACCCCCATGTATCCATACTTCTCTAACTTCACAGGTGTGTCAATTACACAAGGTCTTGTATGGTTTAAAACAAGCCCCATGAGCTTGGTTTCATCAATTTAAGTAATTTTTGTAATTCATGGTCCTTTGTATTGTACTATTGATCCATTTCTATTTATTTTTCATTCATCCCGGGACACTCTTATTTTATTATTATATGTAGATGGTGCTCTTTTAACAGGGTTTATTGCTTCCATCTCAATGGGTTTATTATTATTATAAGTCGGCAATTTTCTATGAAAGATCTTGACTTTTTACATTATTCTTTAGGTATTCAAGTCCTTCCCACACCAGATGACTTGATTTGATCTTAGTCTAAATATACTTTTGACATACTCGAACTTGCCAAAATATATTACAGTAAACCCATGGGTACTCCTATGATTCCCAAGACCAAAGGCCTCACTAGTAACGTACTCTTTTTTTTTTTTTCTATTCATTACCATATTATTGTAGGTGCACCTTAATATCTCAGTCTTACACGACCTAATCTCTTTCAGTGTTGATTTTGTCTCCCAGTTGATGCACTCTCCTACTGAGGCTAACAATAAAATGGTTAAACTTATACTTCAGTATTTACATGGCACTGTTGATCTTGACATTCATTTTAGTTACAACTCTACACATGATCTATATGCATTTTCACATGTCAATTGGATCGACCAGCTATCCACAAATGAGGTGCTCCACCATTGGTTATTGTGTTTACTTGGGAGGCAGTTGTATCTCTCTTAGTTAATAAAGAAGCAAAATATTGTTGAAGGAGAAAAACTGGTATTCTATTCTAAAAGGAAGAGAGGAGAGACTATTTTTGAAATTTCTCTAATTGAATTATTTCTCAAGTGGCTTACTTTGTGCCAATGCATACATGGGTATTTATAGGCTTGTAGATTTACCTACCATTTACTCCAATACATGAACTTCCCTAATACACAAACACCCAAGTATATGAATATCCCAAATACATGAATCTATAAATACATGAATTACTTCTTTCAAGATGAACCTTCACTCTAGTTCATGAATCTACCAAAAGACACAATTAAATTAAGTTTATTTTTCAACACCCGCCTTTAAACTTAATTCTTGGTAACTCCAAGCAACATCCGTCAATTGTTAAAAGTATCATACTTGAGAAGCTTCATAAAAATATTTGAACTTGATCATGGGTGTTTACAAATCTAACTTGTACTTTATTCTTGACAACGCATTCTCAAAGAAAATGAAATCTTGTATCAATATGCTTGCTTCTATCATGGAAGACCGGATGTTTTGCCAATGCAAGTGCCGACTTGTTATCAACAAAATCTTTATGGCTTCCTCTTGTGGGTTGAGTAGCTCCTTCAATAACCTTCTCAGCCAAATTGCATGTAGAGAGCGTCACAATTGGTTGCTTTTTAGAACTCTAAGTAAATGTCATATTTTCCAAATAAAATACAAAACTAGTAGTACCCTTCCGGTCATCCAAGTCTCCGGCCCAATCACTCTCACTATACCCCACAAGCTTAAATTCATTAGAAAATGAATAAAGAAGGCCGTAATCAATAGTACATTTCAGATAACAGAGAATTCTCTTGGACGCTTTGAAATGCATTGTGCTTAGTGATTCCATATATCAGTTAACAAGTCTAACAACATATAGTATATCAGGTCTTGTGCAAGTCAAGTATCTTAAACTTCCAACAAGACTCTTGAACATTGTGGGGTCTACCTTCTCTCCGTCATCGTGCTTGGACAATTTTGCTCCACA